>NW_021703784.1:65185259-65389084 GCF_005190385.1 Monodon monoceros | reverse complement strand
AGGGAGTCCGCCTGCCGATGCAGGGGACACGGGTTCGTGCCCCGGTCCAGGAAGATCCCACATGCCGCGGAGTGGCTGGGCCAGTGAGCCATGGCCGCTGAGCCTGCGCGTCCGGAGCCTGTGCTCCGCAACGGGAGAGGCCACAGCAGTGAGAGGCCCGCGTACCGCAAAAAAAAACAAAAAAAAAAAACAAAAAAAACCCAAGGCTGGTTGGCCTTCCCTGGTGGCACAGTGGTTGGGAATCCGTCTGCCAATGCAGAGAACAGGTTCAACTCCTGGTCCGGGAAGATCCCACATGCGGCAGAGCACTAAGTCCGTGGGCCACGACTACTGAGCCTGCGCTCTAGAACCCATGCACCGCAACTACTGAGCCTGCGCGCCTAGAGCCTGTGCTCCAAAACAAGAGAGGCCACTGCAACGAGAAGCCCGCGTACTGCAGTGAGGGGTAGCCCCTGTTCGCCGCAGCTAGAGAAAGCCCGTGCACAGCAACAAAGACCCAACACAGCCAAAAATAAATCAAATAAATAAGTTTAAAAAGAAAAACAAAAACAAGGCTGGTCTATGTGGAAAAGGGCCCCAACACCACTGATGGAGGAGAGTCTACAGCATTCCAGTCTTGGAGGGCTACTGAGGGCTGTTAGGAAGATTCTGAGATCTACTTAAAAGGCACAATACAGAGCATGCACCTAGCCCAGCACAGGAACTCAGTAAATGTTTGTTGAACGAGTGATAAAAGGGACACCTTCTTAGACCGTCGCCAAGTCTGTCACTGAAGTACAGGAAAGAGAACGCCCTGAGGAACAAGCTACAGCCCCACTGTGCTTTCTGGGAGGACTCTTGGTCCTGGACGGGGATGCACGGACCACTGATGGCACCTGTGTGGGAAGTGGCCCAATTCCAGCCGACAGCTGAGCAGCTGCCCAAATTGAGGTGGATCATGATACGGAGGCAAAGCAGAGGGGTCATAAAGAAGGGTCATAACTTTTTGGACACTTGCTGAAGGAGAATTTTTATTTTATGTGCAGAAAACAATGAGTGGACAAGCAGGTCCAGATTATTCCTTTAACAGGTTTGATAAAAAAGACTGCAGAATAACTTGGAGTCTCAGGAATGTCCGGTTCCCCTTCAAATATCCATGAATCACCTGAAAAGGGAACTGATATTCCTTATTGCTTTTAATGCACCAGGCCCTTTATGACACAGTGGTTAGGAGCATGCTCTCTGCTGAGAAGTGATGGTCAGGTTTCAAATCCCGACTCTACCAGGTATTAGTGTCTGGGGTGCAAATCTCAGCTCCAACATACACACGACCCTTAACTTTGTGTGTCGGGGTCTCCTGACCTGGGAGATGCACATGGTACCACCACCTACCTCAGAGCTGTGGTGGAGAAAGGAGATGAAGAAAGTGCTTTAAGTGGCACCTGGCACGTAATAAACCCTCTACTCGTGTTAACTATTATTATTTTGTCATTTAAGCACCACCAAAGCTCTACTAGATGTCATCTCTCCCACTTTAAAAATGAGGAAACTAAGTTTCGGAGAGGTTAGGTAACTTGACCAAGGCCAGGGATTTTATAGGAAGGTAGATTTAAACCCAGGTCGGTCCTTTCCACTATGTGGCATGGCCTCCATGCAAAATAAAAAATGGGCACATTCCAGAGTATCCTGTTATGAAATTCTTCACACCAGCGATTCCCAAAGATCTCTCACTGAATACCAACGCCATGAAACTTTAATGATGTTACATGGGGGGAAAAAATCAATGGCCAAAGAAGCGTGGGGAATTCCGGGCTAAATGCTGGGTTTCTCCTCTGCAGGGCTTCTTGGAACCTTAAACAGGGCCCTGCAGAGGGCGAAGTCCGGGAGCAGCGGGGTCTCCACCTGCCCACAGATGCTGGTCCACATGTTTTTCTTCACCTAACATCTAGTGGACAAAGGTTGGATGGGGCACATTAAGGGGAACCTTGCTCTGCAGAATCATTCAGGATGCAGTGATCCTGCTTCCCCTCCTTCCCTGCCTATTTCCTCGGCAGAAGGTGGTCGGCACGGCTTTGTCAGCCTCCTGGCTCCTCTGAGAAAAGCCGAAGTTCTGACGACCCTGTCCCACTTTGCCTCGTGAGTGGTCCCTGGCCACTTCCTCCGCCCAATGCCTGCCCTCTGCCTCTCAGCACCCACATGCATTCAGCCCACCCACCAGCCAGACCCAGGGTTTCTCTGCATTGCCTGGAGGGCCACAGTGGAATCTGAAGCTGCCAGGGGGGTTCACATGTGCTGCCTCCCCGGAGGATGCAGGCCTTGCTCTCCTCGGCGCCCCAGTGCCGGGGAGGCAGGGCGTGCTCTGTACCGGTCACATCCTGGCTGCTCTGGGAGGCCACCTCCCGAGGGCCAAGCTCTCCTCCTGGCCCTCAGCCTTGACACACCCCTGCATTTGATGATGGTACAGGGGTGGTCATCAGGAGGGACCAGTGAGTTACACTCAGTAACCAGAGACACACAGCCTGCCTCCAGGCTGTTGGGGGCTTTTTCTTTTCTTTCTCCTTTTTTTCCCCCTTCTTTTTTTAAAACCTACAGGATAAGAGAATAGAGCTTGGCCCTAAAGACTCAGGGGAAGAACGCTCTTTCCACCAAAACACCTGCTGCCTGAAGTTGAAGAAAGTCCTAGAAAACATCTGCATCTTGTTCTAAAGGAAACAGAAGGATGCACTGCTGTTATTGGCGGTAAAGAGAAGGATGCTGGTGTGAGGGGAGCAGAGTCAAAGATGGGGCAGCCCGAAAGGTGCTGAGTTTCGGGGTAGGGCTGTGGATGGAGGCCGGCTGGGACAGGCAGCAGGGGGTGGACCCGAGCAGCGTTGAGACTCAGAGAGGAAAAGGGATGTGCCTCCTTTGAGAATGTGGGGAAGGGAGAGAGAAGGACAGAAAAATTGGGAAGAATATCAAGCAGTGGTTAAAAGAGATGGAACAGCCTTCACCTTTCTGCCATGGCAGGGAGCAAGACCGACTACAAAGTGGGGAGGGACTTGAGGACAGGCCGGGAAGCGGTGCAGAGCAAGGGTGGGCAAGGCCATGCACTGGGGGCTTATCCAGGCCTGTGACCTGCCCGCACCTCCCCCGGCAGGAGCAGAGGAAGAGCCAGGGTTCTGCCCTGGAAGGCGGGGCACGCGGGGCATGGACGAAAGGGTGAGGGGATGATATGGGTGTGAAGAGAGGTAGGACGGGGTGGTGGTCAGTCCTCTGGAGCCAGACAGCCTGGGTTCAGCTCTGCCACTTACTAGCTGTGTCCTGGGCCAGTTCCGTGACCCCTGGGAGCTGCAGTCTCCTCACCTGGAACAGGAGGAGGATCCCTCCTCAAGACTGAATGAGGTCAGTACATGAAAAGCACTTAGGATGCCCGTCGGGTTAACTGCGGTTACTGAAATGGATGAGCTGTGAGGTGAGACAAGGAGAAGGCGGCTGGGGGAGGTAAGCACGGAGGTCACAGAAAGCAAACTCAGACCACAAGTCTGGGGTGAAGGGGCTCAAAAATGGTGGGAGCCGGAGCACCTGGGGCGGCAGGGAGTGCCTGGCAAGTGGACAGTGAGCTCTGGGAGCAGAAGGCAGCCGATGAGCGACGGGGAAAGGCCCGGAGAGGGACCTGGCGGGGTAGAGACCATGCCAGAGGCCCGTGTCTTGCAGCTGGAAGCACTGAGGGCTCCTCAGAATTTGAGAGGGAGGTGCTACTTTAAGAAGTCCATTGGGCTTCCCTGTTGGCGCAGTGGTTGAGAGTCTGCCTGCCAATGCAGGGGACACGGGTTCGTGCCCCGGTCCGGGAAGATCCCACATGCCGCGGAGCGGCTGGGCCCGTGAGCCATGGCCGCTGAGCCTGCGCGTCCGGAGCCTGTGCTCCGCAACGGGAGAGGCCACAACAGTGAGAGGCCCGCGTACCGCAAAAAAAAAAAAAAGAAGTCCAACCTCTTCATTTGACAGTCAATGAAACTAAAATTAGAGAAATAACTCCTACGGAAAGCTGGGAAGAGGATAATGAGAAAGTTAGATCAACAGGTGATGATAACAAAACGTTAGAGTGACCCAGGAAGATGAGATGGCCAAAGCAAAGGATGACGACTTCCCTACAGAGATGGGGACCGCGGGAGAAGCAGAAGCCAGTGGCTGACAGTGTCGCCCAGGGCTGGGCTGCATGGGGGACTCTGGGTGGGGGGAACACCCGGCTAAGAAGGGTCAGGGACACGGTCCCACCCACCACAGGATTTTGCTGATGGGTAAGGAGGCCTCAGAGGGCTACCACGGCCCCAAAGGCCAAAAGCCATGCATCCAACAGAACTTACTAAGCATCCCTATATGCCAGGTAATTTCTACAGTGAAAGAATTGGTAATTTGAGTAAACTTGCACCACAAATTGCCTGTGGCAGTCAAATTTCAATTCAGGACGGTTCTGTCATAATGGAGACACTAGGAGTGTGCTGTCCCACGACGATTCATTAACCTTTCAACAGACATTTACTGAGAGCCCCCAAGTGCCAGGCACTGTTCTCCATGGCAGGGCTGGGGCAGGGGACAAGGAGCCTTCTGCTCGTCTGGCATACATTCCGGTGACCAAGGCAAGCAAAGGGTTAAAGGCTGAAGGATTCTGGGAGGTGGGGAGGAAGTCGGAGATGGGGCAGGAGGCACACTGGGGCGGAAAGTCGAACTGTGGGGAGATGGGGGTGGGGAAAGGAGTGCTGCAGGTGAGA
The DNA here is from genome assembly GCF_005190385.1 of Monodon monoceros. Taxonomy (NCBI): domain Eukaryota; kingdom Metazoa; phylum Chordata; class Mammalia; order Artiodactyla; family Monodontidae; genus Monodon; species Monodon monoceros. Next base: position 65,384,357 of record NW_021703784.1, on the reverse strand, counting down.
AGAGCCAGGGCAAAGGGCTGTGGTGGAGGCCACAGGGTGCCGGGCAGACCTCTGTAAGGCTTTGACCCTGAGTGAAACGACGATGACATGATCCCACGTGGGATTTAAGTCTGGCTGCAGTGTTGAGAAGAAACCGTGAGGAGGGTGGATCCTGTTGGGGGTCTGTGCGCGTGTATGCGGTGGGGCTCTGTGCATGTGTGCGTCTGTGGCGGTGGGGCTCTGTGTGCGCGTTTGGCGGTGGGGCTCTGTGTTCATGCGCGCGTGTGTGCATGAGTGTATATGGGGTGGGCGTTAAAGAGAGCACCACCAGTGAAGGCCAGTAAGGAGACAACTACAGTAGTCTGGGGAAAAGATGATGTGCTTCAGGCCTGGTCTGAGGAGTGGCTCCAAGAATTCTAGATATATTTGCAGGCAGGCTGTGCTGATGACGGATGGACGTGAGGTGTAAGAGGAGGCGGGGCTGGGTGGCCATGGCCGGGTGATAAGAAGCTGTCGATTATTGATACGTTGTGAGGGAACAGCCGGCGGGATTTCATGTCTTTCTGCTGTGAGGGGGGTAGCCAGTCTGTAAACTACACAAAGGCCCCCAGCCCAGGGGGCCAGTGGGGGTGAAGATCCCACCTGAGCTCCCCCTGCCAGGCAGCGTGCCCCGTGTGACAGCTGGAGGAAGAGGTGCCTTCTTTTCATTCACCCAGCAGGGCAGGAGCTGTTCGTCTGGATCGTGCTGAGTGGGGGGTCTGCATCACCGACTACACTGCAGCCCACGCACCCACCTCCTGCCTTCCTGGAGCAGCGCCCACCTCCTGTTGGCTGAGTATCCCGCGTGCTGAGGATGGTGCTAGCCCTTACCCAACTCATTTGGTCCTCAAAATGACCTTTTGGGGATGGTAAAAAATCACCATCATGTAAAAGGTGGCACTGAGGCTCAGAGAGGTGTAGCAACTTGTCCAAAATCACACAGCTGGAATGGAGGAATCAGGGACAGAGCCCCGATGTGCCTAACTCCAGAGCCAGGACTCCGTACATACTTTGTTGCTTCAGAGACTCAGCAAAGAAAAGCAAAAGCTCCATCCCAAGCAGGAGGAAGAGGTAGGGCCGGCTCTCACCCATCTGCCTCCCGCCTACAGCGCAAGGATGCCCAAACGGGTCACAAGGCCGTGAATCGACCAGAGTGCTGGGGGCACGGCAGGTGTGCTAAACTGGTTAAACAGTTAACCAGATGATCCTTCCTGTTTCAACTCGGAATGACTGGGAACCTTTGTGAAATGCACTTGTCCACTTGCCTGCCCTGGCAAGCACAGTTTGAGGGAGACGATTTAATTGTGTGATAAGTCTCAAGGCCTCTTGCCAGGGCCCTAGATCTAAGATGTTCATCTGAGTGTTTCCTGACCCCAGGAATAACCCTGCAAGTTCCTCTTTTAACTAAAACGGAATCAGCTTGTTTTCTTTCATTGGTCTCCTTCCTACACAAGGAATAAACAAAATTTCAGTGATTTCAGTTTCATTTTTCTGAGCTTTGGTTACAGCAAGTGAGTGTTACATGTCTAAGAATCTGAAACAACGTGAGTTGTCGAGCTCAAGATACTTTTTCTGAGAAAATATGCAGTGCAGGAATCACAACAAAAATAACAACACAAAAACTGCAGCAGCAGAAACCACACACTGGGCTTTTATTCTGTGCCATGCAGTGTTTTTCTCATTTAATTCTCAATTAGAAGTAACTAAGTCTCAGAGAGGTCAAGTAAACTGCCTGTAAATCTTCAGTGCATGAGTGGGAAAGCCGGGATTCAAACTCAGGTCTGTCAGACTCCAAAGCTCTGTGACAGGTAAAGGAGCTATTATCCTTTCTGAATGAAGTGGAGCAAAACAAAAATAAAACCTGCTGTAAATCAATAAAAAGGCAATCACCCTAGTGGAAAAATAAAGATTATGAATAGGTTAATTCACACAATGCATTTGCGCAGGCAGAGGCCACAAAACAACAAAAACAAACTTGGTAAAAAGCAAGGAGCCTGACTGGTTTTCCTTTCAGTAAAGATCTACACATGGATGTTAAAATACACAAATACATACATACAGTTGGGAGGGGTGAAAAAAACAGAGATGGCAAAGATGAAAAAAGATAACAAAAACTATGTTTTAGACTCTTTAAGATTATATATTTTCTAAAACGGCCAGGGGAAACATCCAGACATCTTATTTCTCTGGCAATGGATGCAGTTAAATTCTGACTTCTATTATATATCCTTATGTAAAAGGACATTTCTAAGATAAGTGAAACCATTTCTTTTTATTTCAAGTCTATCCTAAGGTTTCTCCAGCTGATTTATAGGCTAAAATACACACACACATTCTCTCTCCTTCTCCCTGTCTCTCTCGTACTTTCAAAGGCTCAATACAAATATTTTCAACATTCTTTTCATTCTCTTGAAATAAAATGTGTAAATAATATAACCTTACCAACACTTATAATTTCAAAAACAACGTGACTGTAATACAAAGAAGAAAAAAATAAAGTTAAAATAAAATAATATGTCTATCAATACACAAAGATTGGACACAGCTACTCTAGAGACATAGTGAAAGATGTAATGAGATGCTTGTATCTATTTATAACAAATAGGTAAACCTCATATACCTGGTGGTTGTGTTCCTGGAAAATTCAGTATATATTAAAAACATGGAAAAATTATTTATGTTTATATGTAAAATGGAGTCAGACTCTAGGCCCAGATCATTATAAACAGGGTCTCACCTACATGAATGCCCACTGAACTTTGGGAAGTTGGGCAGGATGTTGGACAATCCTTTATTCTCCACGTGTTACATCCAGCATCCCTGCTGCCCCCCAGTGAAAGCCCTGTGCCCCAAGTTGTGACAGCCCAACCACCCTGCACATTCCTGAGATGTCCTATAGGGGGCGCTACGAACCCATTCACAACCAGTAGTACGTTTCACCTGCATTTTCTACAAAGAGAAGGGTCAAGGAGGGCTTAAGATATTTACTCAAAGCCATATAGGAAATCAACAGCAGAGTATACAGTAGAGGAGGAAGGGAATTATTATAATATTTATGTTTATTAAGTGCTAGACATTGTGCCAGGTGCCTTTTGTTATGTCCATCCAGGATCTCATCTAATCCTCCTACCAACCTTGGGGTTAGTTCTATTAGCGTCCCCAGTTTTCAGACAGAGACACTATGTATCAGGGAAGCTAGGACACTGCTCAGGGCCCCGTTTTAGGTAACTACAGAACTAGATTTTATCCAGTCCTTTTTCTATGGCTTCAAGCTGCTCTCCCTCCAGGTTTTGGGCCCACACCTCGGAAACGAGGTCCCTCACTTTGCTGCTTATCTCTCGGAAATAGTAACTGGGATACACGCTATCTGAAAAGCAACCGACAAAGAGAAAGATGGTTCAGTCCGTTTCTCAGCCCTTCTGGCTCAGCCAGCGTGGCCAATGCCTGGACCAGGAAAGCCCAGGGGCACCTGAACACAGGAAGCAGACTCTTGATAAAGTCATGAATCACCTTTTCCTGGATTCTTGGGGGAACCTGGCCTGAGCTGCCAGGGTCAGGGCAGGATGACCAACGTGACTGCAGGCTGGGTTTTGGGGACTGTTACTGCCCCAGAAGACCCCATGCCTCCATAGTCCCACTCCATGCCTCAGAAGACAGCTGGCAGCTGAGGGGCTGGGGCCCATGCCACTGAAGCAGGAAGGGCCGGACAGTGAACGAGGGCTTGGTCACCAAACCTTGAGGTATCATCAGGTGTGGGGAATGGTTTGAAACAACAACTACAGCTTCATGGCACATCTGCCTCTGCTTATTTAACCCTCAAAACATCCCTAGGAAAAGGTACTGTTATTTCTATCTTACAGAAGAGCAAAGAGGCAGCCAGTGACTTGCACTTAGTTACACAGCTGGTGAAGGGCAAGACCAACACTCAAGCCCAGGTTAGACTGGCCCTGCCATGCCCCTTCCCACGTCCCTCTCCTGCCCTTCCAAAACCCTTCCTGATGCATGCATTTCAGGAAAATGTGTATTCAGCACCTGCCATCCCAGCTTTGGAGGGTAGGTGGGCCTTGCACCCCTCTACTCCACAACCGCTGGGGCTGTTCTGGGAGACTGAACGTTGGATTAGGAACCTGAAGATATGGTTCAGTCTTAGAATTCTTAGGTACCTTTCTCCCTCTGCTTTCTGGCCACAAAATCATGACGAAGCATTTTGAACAAGAAACCTATTGCATTTGACTTCATGTGCAGGAAAAGAAAATACTAAGAGCCCACATTTGTCACCCTGATCTAAACTCACTGCATCATGAACCCTGCAGGCCTGGCAGGGTTCAGATGAACCCATTTGTTGGTGACAAGGCAAAGGTCTCTGGGGCCTCTGGGGACTTCCCTGGCGGTCCAGTGGTCAAGACTCCGTGCTTCCAGTGCAGGGGGCACGGGTTCGATCCCTGGTTGGGGAACTAAGATCCCACACACCACACGGCCAAAAAGTAAATAAATAAAAAATCAAAAAAATTTAAAAAAAGAAAACAAAACAACAACAAATTCTGAGGAGGTTTCATAGGAAATGGTTCAACTCAGGCTCCCTTCCAATGATTTCTTGCAAAATTAGTCAAAGTAGGACCAGCCCCAATCTAATGCACCACGGGCTTACTTTTAGCGCTAAGATTATGAGATATTATAGCTCTGCGGCTCAGTCTTCACTCTGCCGCTTCCTTGTGTGATTCTGGACAACATCTGACCTCTGCTCCTCAGGCTCCTCACTGGCAAAATGCGGATACTGACAGTACCCGCCTCACAGGTGATTGTGAGTAGTAAGATAAGTCACGTAAGGAGCTGAGAACAGAGCCTGGTCCATGGTAAGCACTCAGTGAATGCTGCCAATCATTAATATTAATGTGGACTGCCATGTCGCACAAGGATGGCAGAAGGCACTGGAGACATTGGACCCTGGGGAGGGAGATAAGAAGGTGGGGAAGAGAAAGGAAGGGAGCCCATGAGCACAACTTCCAAACTCAGAAAGTGGAGTCACGCCACGCCTACGGACCTTTGTTCTGTGCTGCTACAAAGGGCAGAACTAGGTCAATGAGGAAACAGTGCCAAGAGGCAGATTTCGATTAGAATAAAGAAGGGTTTTCTAACAGGCACACATATCTGTAGAGGGGGAGCAGGAGGCTTGGTGGGTGGGTGCCCCAGGGGGCCAGGGGCCTGACTGTCCTGATCAGTACAGATGGGATTTTCCTGCACAGGAGGGTGGCCAGAGGAAGTGACCCCTTGAGGCCCTTCCCCTGGGCCGTTCTATCACTCTGATAAGGAGCAAATAAGTGCAGATAGCCAGGGTGTGGCTCATCAGCCCAAAGGGAGGAGGATGGACTTTGGACAGGTCTTAAAATACACAACCTTCAGGACTTCACTTAATGCTCTGAGAACACCAGGTGGTCGTGACAGCGGGGCTCTGACCAGCAATGGCTCCATGAACCAACAGTGTTTCTGGAATGCCTGCTGGGTGCCTAGCGCAGTGATTCAGAGAAAGAGTGAAAGGACAGGGGTGTGGCAACAAACCATGAACATTTCCTTACTTGGGAGAATTTAAAGGCAGCATCAGTTACAAATGCCACCGTTACTGGGGGCACACAATATGAAGTGATCAGGCCTGCTAACTCCATGGGCTGGGACTGGGACAGGAAGAATGGGGGCCATCCTAGTCCATAGGCAACTTCCCAACCTCTTCTCAGGTGAAGGTGTCAATGTTCTTTACCACTGAACCTTTTACTGACACACCCCCCGACCCGGGTTTACTTGGTCTCCTGGGCTGAGCTGCACACAGAGAAAGGTGCTGGGACATGGTGAAACACCCGGGAGCAGGAAACAAGACAGAGAAAGGGGAGAATCTGCTCCTTGAAAACTGGTTCAGAGGTGGGACACCCAGGAGGTATCCTCCATCTTGAAACTGTGTTACCTTTATAAACTATAAAAATGAAAATTTTTATTTTATCAGCAAAAATATTACTGGGCTGTATTAAAACTACAATACAAATCTGAGAAAAAGTATGAAATTCCCAAACTAAAGCTCATCAGCTATTTTCCAGGTAGTGGAAACTGCTAATTTATACATTCTCAACTCTGAGAACTCAAAAGCAGGTGAGTGGCAGTAGGTATCAAAAGATTAAGGAAAAATAACAAATTACGGAGGTGACACTGGCGATGTTCTATGTACTGATTTCATTCTTTGCCACTTGGAAACGCCTGGCAACATGTTTGAGAACCACTGTCCAGGGTGGCTAGGAGCTCACTGGGCAGGAAGACAGACCCTCTCTGCTCAAAGAAGAACGTGCTCAGTAACCCAAAGGCCCAGCCTAAGTAACACAGGCCCCTAGACGCTGGGTCTGCCGTGGCCGATTCCTCCCTCCCCACGTGGACCTCCTCCCCTGTGGTTGTAGGTTCAGTCCCAGTACATCACTGTCCTTCCCTCTCTATTTGTCTGTCTGTCTGTAAGTAACTCCCACTGCATCTTCCGGCCTGTGATCCGTCCTCTCCTCTCCCACTCACTCCTCTCTCACTCACTCGTCTCTGTGCTGCCCACTACAACCTCAATTTAAAACCGCTGGCCTCCAGCACTGTAACAGGAGTCTTCTCCAGAAGCTTCCACAGTCTTTCCTTCCTTGAAAAGGCTTCTTCAGCTCCCTCTGTCCCCTCCCAGACTCAGAAAGAACTAACACCCAGATCCCACCCAGCCCAGGCATGTGCTGGGCATCGGCCCAGGGCAAGAAAGAGACACATGTTCCAGCTTCCGTGCCAGCTCTAGTCCATCGATACTGGCTGCCCAGAGGGCCACGCAAAGAAGGATCCTGAGGGTCAGAAAAAAGAAGACCACTGTGCTCAGTTATTACCCTTCTACCTGGCGGTCAGAGGACTGGGAACAGTAGCACTCACGCCGCCCTACCCCCCAACCCATGCTGTCCCAGGACAGGGCAGAGCATCCCAGGAACTCAGACCACCTGCCCCTGGCCTGCACCCAGTCCTTCATTCCCTTGGGTGTTCCCTTGAGATCTCCCCAATGACCCATTCCCAGGCTCCTCCAAAACTTCAATATTTATATTTACCTTCACTGACACCCACTGCTGCACCGCACTTTCCCTCCTGCAATATGCAGCAAATGTGCTGCGCCTTTCACAGCATCGGGACTTCCCTGGCGGTCCAGTGGTTAAGACTCCGTGCTCTCAATGCAGGGGACATAGGTTCCATCCCTGGTTGGGGAACTAAGATCCCGCATGCTGCATGGCATGGCCAAAAAAAGAAAAGAAAAAAAAGGAAACTTCACAGCATCTATAAAGCTTTTCCCAAGTAGGTCAGAGAGCAACTGATTTTACCTTTGCCTTGGTATCCAAACACACAGATTCTAAAATTCCCCACTTTACCATCATCTCCTCCACTCACTAGCTGGTTTACTGCACACATATAACTTGCTTTACTCATGCATATGGTGATTATTGACCATCTTGACGTCTGTCTGTCTGAGACTGTGAACCCTGAAGGGCAGGAATCAGATCTGCTTAACTCACTGGCTCCGAGCTTGGTAGAGCAGGGACCATCAGAGAAAAGCACAGAGACTGCGGCCCCAGCGCAGCTCTGCCGTGACTCACCATGGGGCCCAAGTCACTCTGCTCTCTGGGCCTCAGTTTCCCCAGCTACAATAAGATGTACTTGAACTAGAGGCTCTCTGAAGTCTCATCCAGCTCTAATGCACTATGAGAACAAAGGCCCAAAAGTGTTAGATCCACGTCTTTTCATGACATATGTGGGCAATATTTACTCAGGGTCTGGCTCAGCAAGATATCACAATACAGCTCCTTTGAGTGGCGTGGATCCGCCATTGCGATGAGTGAAAACTCTACAGTGGATATTTAGTGCGGTGGGATGTATGCTTGGATGGCTAAGTATGATGGACAACAAAGAATAATTTTATTTCCCTTTGAGAACATAAGTACACTATTCTATATTTATACCCTCCATCTCCTAATTTAGACAGTGTAGAACTTCTGAATAGCACTCACTTGCCAATAACTTCCTTCTACATCTAAAAGAAGAATAGGAGTCATATAAGTTCACAGATTGAATGGATGGTTGATTTACAAAGCCCTTAAAATGTGGCTGCAGGCTGACGCTGGCAACCCCATAATTAGATATGGCATATTCTGCAATGATGTATTTTTTTTCTGTTTTTTAATAACTCAGTTCTCCTTCTGGGATGAGGGGGAAAATGGAATTTGTTAAAAATAAATCGAGATTTAGTGGCTTTTCAGCCTTCTGCTGCTTGTTGCTCACAATATTCTATAAATAAACGAAGCCCTGCCCTATAGTGCACTGTAAACACCCACAGACACTCAGAGCCAAGTTCTTCCAATTATGACCCTGTGCCAGTTGCCAAGCTACTGCAAGGACCCACTTGAAAGGCAGCCATCTAGGCCGTTTCCTGATTAAGCTGCCCAGTAGCAAGGAATCAAGGCCTGCTGCCTTGGCATCGTATCTAGTCTCAAAGAATTGCTCGATCTAGTCTCAAAGAATTGCTCAATGTCCTTGAAATTAAGCCTTTTCCTTGTGATCGCATTACAATTCAGAGGTAAGTGAAAAACTAACTACCTATCCATCCATCCATCTGCCTGGGTCATGTGTGTGTTTCAGATCCTGGGCTGTCACATATTAGACTTCAATCAGCAGCAGAAGTGCATTCACAGCAATGTCTTTAATTGCAGCGAGCAAATCAAGGTCAAACAAAAGTAGGTCAGCAATGAATGTGACAGGTGAGTCAGAGGCAGCTTGCCCTTCTGCTCAGCAGCCTCACTCACCAATCGGTTTGGGTCACTGTTGCCCAATGCAGAGGCTGAAATGGTCATTTAAAAATGCATACTATACCCTGAGAGGGGCGATGCAGATGGCGTGGAGTGTTGGGCTGACGGCTCTGTGGTCCAAATGCCAACATACAGGTTGGGATGGCCCCAGCTTTCACATGGGCTCCACAAGCCCTTTTAAAACTGCATGTGCAGAATCAGGGGATTGCAGCGTGCCAGAATCTCCCTGAGAGAGAAATTGCTCCAAGCAGCACTGGAGCAAAATGGGCTCTGGCTAGAAACCGATGACCCTCCCTCCTGACATGGAGGCTCTTCATTCAGTGTCAGCTCCACTGGGTGAGCGGGAAGCAGCACTTCTCCAGCTCGCCAGGAGGCCTTCAAAAGGCCCTGGACTTGGCTCCCAGCCCCGGAGCTCATACTCGGAATGGGGAGCCAGTTAGTGAACAAGCACCACCTAATGGAGAACCGACACGTGCTCAGATTATCCAAACTTAAAACTGGGACCTACCCTTAGAGGGCAGAATTGTTAACAGCGGGTGTCCTGGAAAACCTGGGGTCTAGGGGGTCACATAGCACCAAGCCTCCCCCGCAAGGTCCCCCCTGGCATTGACCTAAAGTGGCCCTTCCTATGGCTTGCACCCTACCTGGGGGTTCTAGCTTCTTAATTTCTGAAATTGTTTCTTTGTGTCTCCTCTGATTAGAATGTGAGTTTCAGAAGAGCAGAGAGACCCCCGCTGTCTTGTTCTTGAGTGTTTCCAGAGCAACTAGGACGATGACTGGCTCAGAGTGGGTGCTGAATAAACAGTCACTGAGTAAAAGAATCCATGCCAAACCTCTGCAAGCGCATCCCATGTACCAATCTCCCTGAATCCTCGCAACGATGTTAGGAGGTGAAATTATTCTCTCCTGCACAAGGAGAAAATCAAGCCTTCAAGGAGGGTATGTGCTTTCCCAGGCCTGCACATCTAACGAGTTGATGGAGCTGGAATTCCAAGCCAGGCGTGAAGAGTTCTAATCCTGGCTTTAAAGTGAGCATCTGTTGCTTTTATAATTTAGAAAAAGAAAAAAAGAAAAACTTTAAAGAAAAAACTATGCATCAGAAAAAGCTTTATATTAAATGATCTAATATGTGATGAATTTAGTTCCTGTGCCCAAAATCCAAGTCCCTCTTCTAGCTGCAGAGGGCACTGGCACTGTAGCCCGAGCAGGAAGAAAAATTCGGGGGCCACCTTTGTGGAAGGTTTGTTCTTGTCTTTCTGTGAAGACCCAAAGGATGGACAGGGAGGGGAGCGGGCATCAGAAGCAACCCCCATGATTCCTGTTACAAACAGCAAGCCCATTCCATGCTTTGCTGGAAAGGCTCTAAGGAGATGCCGACAAGCAAGTTAGAAGACTAAAGAGTTAAGGTGCTTGGAATCTGCCTTCTCCCAGACCCATACCTTGAAAACTGGAATGAGAAAAAAGAAAAAGAAAAAAGAAAAAAGAAAAGGGGAGGAAGCATACTCTTTAAGACTAAAATTTCAAAACAAAAAACGTAAGTTAAAAAGTAGGGCTTCCCTGGTGGCACAGTGGTTGGGAGTCCGCCTGCCGATGCAGGGGACACGGGTTCGTGCCCCGGCCCGGGAGGATCCCACATGTCGCGGAGCGGCTGGGCCCGTGAGCCATGGCCGCTGAGCCTGCACGTCCGGAGCACGTCCGGAGCAACGGGAGAGGCCACAACAGTGAGACGCCCGCGTAATGCAAAAAAAAAAAAAAAAAAAAGTAGAGGGACTTCCCTGGTGGTGCAGTGGTTAAGAATCCGCCGGCCAATGCAGGGGACACGTTTGAGCCTGGTCCGGGAAGATCCCACATGCCGCGGAGCAACTAAGCCCGTGCGCCACAACTACTGAGCCTGCGCTCTAGAGCCCGCGAGCCACAGCTATGAGCCTGAGTGCCACAACTACTGAGCCCGCACGCCTAGAGCTGGTGTTCCACAACAAGAGAAGCCACCGCAATGAGAAGCCCGTGCACCACAACGAAGAGTAGCCCCCGCTCGCCGCAACTAGAGAAAGCCGGCGCGCAGCAACGAAGACCCAACACAGCCAATAAATAAATAAGTAAATTTATATATTTTTTAAAAAGTAGAGATTTACATTTACCTGAATTTAAACCACTAAACCCTACTGAAGCTAAGCTTATGCACCTTTATAATCTATATATCACAATAAAATTCTTATTAGTCTGATATTTGGGGCCAAAAAACCCTCTCCAGTTGGTCTCCTAGATGCAGTTATGGCTTGAATTTATGTGCACATCAGTAGGTCAGTCTCATCAAAAAGACTAGGCCAGTTCTAATGTGTGGATACATTTCTCAAATATGGGGAAGAAATGAAAATGGCAAATCATATCAGTAAAACAGGTATTTCCAACTGCTACCAGGATGGCCCAATAGCCCTCGAATACAAACATCCTACAGAAACAGAACGCCCTCCACGGTTGTGAATGAGGAACAGCAGGAGGATAAAAGAGCATGTGAATTAACCTACTGGGTCTCAGTTTCTCAGCCAGGACCCCTGGGTGGGCTGCGGAGAAAATATTGAGCTTATCATGGCATTTTTCGGGAGAGAGGCTCCATACATTTCACCAGCTTCACAAAGTGATCTGTGACCCCAAATGATAGGAACACTCACCAGCCCTATCTTTGCCGTGCCTGTTTTCTCTGGATAATCCTCCTGATATAAACAACAATACAGGAAGCCCCCCCCCCCCCCCCCCCCCCCTGCCTCTGGCTTTCACAGCGGACAAGATGACACTGACGATCAGGGAAAATTGTCCAAGCTGTTGCCTGAAGAGCCCAGCCACTGAGGACTGCCCAGTCAATGACTGAAAAGAGGTCACTGGGCTGGAAGAGGCCGAAGATCTTTTACGCCTTAGCTTGAGCCCACTGCCCACACAGGGACAAACAGCACAACCAAGAAGACCGAGAGTAAACTTAGGGACCAGAAAGTCTTAGGTAAGATTAACTTGGGAGCAACAGTGTGGGACGGGGGAAGAACGTGGGCTTTGGAGCCAGGCAGGGTTAGGTTCCAATCCTGGCTCCATCTACATGCTAGTCATGTAGCCTTGGGATGGGGATGATGACGGTGCTGCTGAGGAAAGCAGTATCTACGACGAGCTATTATTTACTGACAGCGCAAAGTCTAGCATTTAGTAAGCAAGTACTTATAGACTTATGAAATAACATGTTATTTTATTTAATTTTTCACAGCAACCCTGTGAATACTCTCCATATTATCTCCATTTTCTACATCTGGAAAAAGAAGGTTAAAAAGGTTAAGTAGCATTCCCAAGGTCCACAGCTAGGGGGGATTCAAACCCAAGTCTGTTTGACTCTCAGCCCAGGCTCGTAACTACTAAGCTTCACTGCACTGCCAAGCCTCAGCTTCCTCATCTGTGAAAAAGACAATAATACTCAGCCCTGCAGGGTGGGAAGGATTAGACAGAATGCATGTGAAGGTTTAACACAGTACCTGGCACACAGGAAGCTTTATAGTGTAGCTATTAGTGTCATTCCTACGACATCTGGACCTTTGGAAGAGAGAGGGAGACGTGGTAGGCGGGCATCTGGCTACACAGATGGGACAGCATCTCACACCACAGGGCTCTGCAAACAGGATTAGGAACTTTGGGCCAAGGCTTAGGGGCCTGGGATGACCTACTCCCCCTTAGGGACAGAGAGGGAACACCTCAGCAAGATGGGTAAGAACGTGTTTACTCAGAGATGAAAGGCTTTGCATCAAAATGTGGGGAGGATTGGGGATTTGGGGAGGAAGGAATAATTCAAGTTCAAGAAGAAAGTTCTCAAGAGGCAGTGCCAGACAGCATGGCTATGCCTGGGCTAGGAATGTGGGCCCACTGTCCTTTCTGACTCCCTGACACCCAGGAGAGGACAAGAGTTCCTGTGTATGTTTGTGATAAAGGAGATGCCTAGCCCCCAGGCTATCAGTAAACCCCACGTGGAACCTGAGCAGAGCCTAGTCATTCTTAAAGAAAAAGAGAATTTGTTAGAGCGAGTCTCCCTTGGAGTTAAATATGAAGAAATGTACTCATTGCAAGAAAGAACCAAGACTTAGTGTGGCTTGTAGTGTGTAACATCAGGGACCCATCTGTAGGAAGAAGAATCAGACTCACTGATACCATCTTGACTACTTTCTTAGTGGAAGACTGAACGGGGAGTCTAGGAACAGCAGAGTCACTCCTCAGAGAGATAATAACTGCACTGCAGGGGATGTGCATCTGGGGGCTGACATTTGCTTGGGGAGAGAAACATTACAGAGTGTCACCAGCCTCTCCCCAGACCAGCTGGTCCCCTCTTGTTTTTCTTTTAAAAGAATTGCTATACCAAGTTATTCCAATAGGAACCAAAGATACTCAAAGGTCTTCACAACCTGTCCTCAGTCCCCTCTTTTCCTCTCTACAGCTCTACATAGGGCTCAGCATCAATTTCCTGGACCATTTTATCTGCCTCTAACTAGTCCTGCTGCCGCCTCCTACAGTCCAGCCTCCACACTGCCACCAGCTGGCTTTCTAAAATAAAAGTGCTGACCACGTCACTCACCTCCTGAAAGGTGTCTACTAGATTCGCACTGCCCATGGAATAAACACCAAAGCCTTAAATTGCATTCATCCATTCATATTTTTCATTACCAACCTAATGTGTGATGATCACCTACTGTGTACCAGGCTCTGTTTTGGGCCCTGGAGATAGAGTGGTGAATGAGACAGATTAAGACAAGGGCTCATCCTCATGGATTTACATTCTAGGTAAGACAAACGATAAAGAATACAAATAAATATATAATATAAAATCAGGTGCTAATGAAGAAAAATAAAGCAGAGTAAGAGAACAGAGTGATGGTGTAAGGGGTGGAGGGTAGGACAGTGCCTTTTAAATAGAGGAAACACCACTTGAACACAGACCAGAACAGAGTGAAGGGAGGATTGCTGGGGAAGAGTAATCCAGGCAGAAAACAGCAAGTGGAAAGGCCCTGAGGCAAGAAAGAGGAACAGCAAGAAAGACACAGGGGCTGGAATGGAGTGAGCAAAGCAGAGAGTGCTAAGAGATGAGACCAGAGAAGTAGGAGGGGCAGGAAGGACAGGGCAGGGAGTTCAGATTCTACTCCAAGGATGCTAGGAAGCCACTGGAGTGTTTTGAGCAGGGGAGTGCTGTGATCTTATTTACTTTTTAGAAGGTCATTCTGGGGGACTTCCCTGGTGGTGCAGTGGTTGAGACTCGAAGCTCCCCATTCGGGGGCCCTGGGTTCTATCCCTGGTCGGGGAACTAGATCCCACATGCATGCTGCAACTAAGAGTTTGCATGCCACAACTAAGGAGGCCTCGAGCCACAACTAAGGAGCCTGCCTGCTGCAACTAAGGAGCTGGCAAGCCACAACAAAGGAGCCCACCTGCTACAGCTAAGACCCAGTGCAACCAAATAAATAAATAAATACTTAGAAAAAATAAATAAATAAAGGTCATTCTGTTTGTGTGGGAGGCTGCTCGCAGTGGGGCCAGAGTGGAAGCAGGGAGACCTGTTGAGAGACAGGCGACCTCTGGACAAGGGTAGGGAGGTGTGGCGGCTTTCAGGATATACTGTGATAGAACAGCTGTCAACATTGTAAACACACAAGGTGAGGAGTGAGGGAAGGAGCAGGGTCAAAGGTGAAACCTACATTTTGGGCCTGGGTAACCAGGTAAATGGTGGGGCTACATAACACGGGGGAGACTGGGGAGGGTCACGTTTCTGCCTAAGACTTCTATTTAGTTATGTTGGGTCTGGAATGCCCATACACACTGAGGGGTGGATGCTGGGTGAGCAGTGGGTATGTGAGTTGGGGGCTCAGGAGAAAGGTCCCAAAAGGTCGTCAATGTGCACATAACCGCCAGGACGTGGCAACTTGGGTCCTCGCCCCGTGCCCCAGCTCCAGACAGACAGCCAGTGTTACCTCCCTCAGGGCTCTGGCCTCTGCCCCGTGGCTCCTGCTGCCTGGCTCACTCTGCCTGGACTTCTGCAGTGTGGACTCCTCCTCACCTCTAAAGGCTTGCTCAAAGTCATCTCTTGTGTGCTGGGTCCCCAGGAGAGGCCACTCGGTCCTCTTCTCCCATGGCACCCTATGACATGCCTGGGTGACAGCACAGCTCGTGTGTCATACTGTCTATTTGCACCTTTCCCCCTGTGAGCTCTTGCGAGCAGTGGCTGTGAGTCAACTCCTCTCCATATCCCACCTCCTCGCATGAGGCCTGGGCATGGCAAACACTGGCTAAATGAATGGAGCTCTCTCTGCAGAGAGATGCAGAAGAATTTATACACAAGCAACTGACTCACGCTGCAGCTGCTGTCTGCAGCCGAGACAGGGCAAGAAAGGAAGGCGCTGTCACGGAGGCACCAGCAAAGCTCAGTGGGCTGTACGCTTCCTTTGAGGAGTTTCTCGACCACATAAAGGAACTTCAAGAAATCCGGGAGTCGAGAATCTCAGGGTGCTGGAGGTGTGATGAGCACTGCACCTAGGGAAGGTGTTTTGGGTTTCCGCTGCAGAAACCCTGGCAAATCCCCAACCAAAGCACTCAGGAGTCGGAGACAGAGGGAAGGAAACTGACCTTGTTCCCATGGACTCCCGTCGTCCAGACAGTGAGCCTGGAAGCGGGTCCTACTTGCCTTGCTTTACAGATGCAGACAACAAGTGTCAGAGAGGTTAGTGGATGTGCCCAAGGTCACAGACCTGGGAGGTACAGGAGCCAGCCACACTCAGGTCTTCCTGAGACCAAGGCCTGCATCCCTTCCAGTACACTCCAAAGTCCTGCTCCATCACAGGAGCTCCTATGGCAGCGAGCAGGATGGTTAGAGAGCATCTGAGCCCCAGGTCACACTGAGGAAATGCAGCTCTGGAGCGGGGATGAGGTTTACCCACTGTTACTGGGGGGTCACCAGCAGGATGAAGCTGGAATGACAGTCTCTGACTCGAAGGCCAGGCCCTTGGAACACTGTGCCCACACCCTGTCATTTATTTCTTAAAGGCCTTGCCCTGATCCCAGGATCCCCAGCCAGCAGCTACCAGTTTGGAGCATCCCCAGAGGAGAACTTTCTTTCTATAGAGGAAAATGAGAGAGGACTCACATTTATAAAGTGTCTATTCTGCACTGAACATCTGAGAGGCACCTTTCAAATCTTCATTCGCCTATTTCTCAAAATGCCTGTATGAGAGAATCATTATCACTATTTTGTAGAAAAGGATGCTGAGGCTCAGGGACATAAGGTCAACAGTGAGAGGTTCACACTGCTAGTAGTAAAAGCGAGGGGGCCGGGATTTGAACCCGCTCTACCTGACTCCAGATCCCTGTTTTCACTAGACCAGACGACCCCTGCTTGGATCTAATGAAGCTGACGGCATCCTGGAAGGATAAGTGGTCCGGGCATCAAATTTACCTGCAGGCTCACAAGTGAGGTTACTGCTAAGGAGCTTTGGCCAATACAGGGTAACCTGTTAGCAAGAGCCAGACACAAGGTCAGAGAGGCAGAAAAGAGGTCTCTGGAGAAGACGAAATTCAAAATTTTACACACAGTTAGTAGGCAGTAAGCTGACCATCTCCTGAGACCTGTCCTTTTTAAGGAGGAGATATAGTCAGCAGTTCTCAACCACCTGTGATCAGTTAAGGCTCCTGGTCAAGAATTCACAGATCCCTCCCAAAGGCTAAGGAAATATTCGAGAACATGACTGTAAATGTTACCACTGCTAGGAGAAAGCTGTGGACAAAAATGAACACAGGAAGCCTGGGAATATCACTTCCCTTTCCTTTCTCTGCCCCCAGTTCAGTAAAGGAAACGTCTACGGTGTCCTATAGGCAAAAAACTACCACTCAGCCTAACAGGGCTCTGACTCCGCCATATCTGGAGTCAGAACACCCGGTCCAGTGCACTGACCCTGACCATCTGTGTGACACTCACTAAGTCAGACCTTTGACTCTAAGTGTTTCCAGATTTAATGAGGGGAGAGGGGAGTGCCTGCTTCACAGGGAGGTCATAGGGATGCTATGAGAAAATACATGTGGGAAGAACCTGTCAATGTAAAATGGCTTCATATGTAAGGAGGGGATGCTGGGAATCCTCGGGTACTTCACCACATCACCTGCTGTCTCCCCCTCCCCAAGGCCTGGCACTCCTATCTAAATGCTGACCCGACCTCCGTCCTGAGGGCTCAGCCCTTGGAAGGAAAGACAAGGCAGCCCTGGCGGACCAGTGGAAAAGGAAGCCGTGACTTGGCTGTTATTCTTCCAAAGGCTCCCTGGCACAACTGAAATCCTCACATAAGTATTTAATAATTAAATTGGTAACAACAGTTGGGGAACATTTTTGTCACCTTGCAGGATGATAACCATCACCAAAATCTAGGTATGAAAATCATTTAATTAAATCTATAGCTATATATTTCGAATGCTTTTCTAAGACAAATGTGTCATTTTGATGGCATATTTGTGAGTTTTTAAAGTTTACTTTTCTCATGCATGGTTAAGCAAAAAACTAGATTACTGGAGCCATAATTGGATACTCTTAAAAGGAGCATGAACTGGTACAGCCTTTTTGGAGGGCGATTAGGCAATATTGATTCAAATTTTAGATGGCAAACTACTTAGGCCAAAAGTCCCACTTTCAGGTGTCTATGAGCAGAAAAATTTCATGCAGAAGTTCACAGGTCGGTGTAACAATTTCCCCAGCAGCAATGGTTGCAATGGCAAAAATCAGCAACAATCTGGGTGTCTACCAATACAGGGATGATTAAATAAGCTTAAAATGCACCCATACCATGGAGTACAACTGTTACACATAACAAGGTACATTTATCTGTACATAGGGACTTGAAAAGAAAACCATAACAATTTACAGTTAGCTTAAAAAAAAAAAGGAAAACTGCAGAACTATAGGCATAGAGAGAGTCTATTTCTACAAAAGTAAAAACGTGTATGTTGGGCATGAGGGCAAAGGAGGTAGGGGTTAAGGGGATACAAGCAAATGAAAAAGTCCAGGACTATACCCACCAAAAAGTGTCAATCTCAGGGGAAGGTTGGGAGTGGGGAGGCGGGTGTCACAGAAGACTTTCTTCCTTTATGTTAATGCGCTTCTTCAGGGCTGTCTAAATTTGTTACAAGTGTATACTCTTTCATGATGGCAAAAAATTTTTTAAAGCTCATAGGATAATAGCAATTTAAAAAATTGCTTTCAAGGACTCCCCTAAAGTAAACACTGTGGGGCTCAGCACCGCCCCCCTCCTGCATATGGCCCCCATTTCTGTGCGTGCTCACAGGCTGGAAGGGTGTATGGGCTTGCCTGAGAAAAGCCTACAAGTGGGGATGGTCTCCAGTGTTAAGAATCCCAAACTCCTCTTTCAATAAGGATTCTGCCAATTACAACTATTTCGATGAGATGGCTAAAAACGACTAAGTATTTTCAATTGTTCAAATTTACATCATAAATTACTGAATTAAAGCAGGTCACTTGTGTTCAACCTCCCTTAAATAGAAGCAATCAAAATGTATATCCTGCCTTATCCAACATTTTACATTGACTTATAAGTCTTGCTGAAGACTCTTTCAAAATTATTAATGAGGAGAATCCACAGGGAGGGGAGAAGGTGATTCTACTAAACCCAAAAGAGCCTAAATAAAACACTATAGCTACTCGGCTTATAAAAATGAAAACTTAGCAAGTGAAATAATCTCCTCTATGGTCAACGTTGCCAGTAAAAATAATTCTAAACTGATGCACAGCGTCTAAGAAATGTTGGTTACATTTAGCACAGATTACAAACTCAGTTACCTACAGGCCATGTACAGGAGCAGGGGCTTGGGCAGGGCCGGGCAACTTGAGAGACAAGTCCCCATAAGAGAGACCACCATACTTCATCACCGCCATGAGGGTCCAGCGCTGCTAGACCTTCGGATTTTTGTAAAGATCTGGAAATCCAGATTTCTAGATAATATCTACCAACTTTTAAAGGTTACCCACTAACTTAAAGGTTTTAAAACATTGTGAGCACTTAACAAAATACATCTGCAGGCCAGATGCAGCCAATAAGCAGAGAATTTTCAACCTCTGTCTAAAAGTATCTACATTTAAAATTTTTGTTTGATTTCATTTTTGGAAGGATGGGAGGAGACAATGAAATGGTATGGGATGGAGATAAACACAAGAAAGGCAAGCAGTTGATGTTAAGAAAATATTTCTAACATACTTGAGAAAGCAGTGGTATTTGTCTACATCAAATGCTGAATAAATTGCTTACATTTCTTCAGCTATATTAGGTACAAAACTCTGAGAGTGAGAATTTCTTGAGCAAATTCTCAGGAATCTGTCCTAAGCAAATGCCCACAATTTACTGTCAATGGACTTACGAGAACTTACTATACCACTATGTATTAAAAGTTTATCATAAAAAATTTAAAATAATATGAGCAGCCACAGAACTGATCCTCTGTGCCAGGGGCTCGTCAGACATTGGGCACCTGGGATCACCAATGTGGGTCACACAGCCTCTGGTCAAGATTCCAATTAAGGCCTGTCTGACAAATCTCCCTCCAAAACAAAAACCAAAACCAGTAAAGAACTTAGACTCAACATCATAAAATTGTGCTCTGTCATTTTTTTCAAAGCCAAAACAATAAAAGAGTTATTTGTGCTAATAATAATATCTGCACACAATTTGCAATTCACAAAGTGCTTTTCCCACACACCCATCTCATTTACTGCTCACAGCCTTTACCTGTGCATTTTAGACTTTGTATGCTGTCCAAAGTCTTCTTACAATTATTGACAATGCTACTTTTCAAAAACAACAGTAAAATGATAACGAATATTTGGCATTTTCTACACACCGTGTACAGTGCTAAGCATGTTTTCATTTCACCCTCACAAGAACCTCACAGAGGTGATTACTATGATCATCATCCTGTTATACAGGTGAGAAAACTGAGGCTTAGAGAGCGTGGGTGATCTGTCTTAAGCCCCACCACTAGTAGGCGCAGAGCCGACACTGTGAAGCAGGTCTGCTTCCAGGGCCTGAGACCATTGTGCTGGGTGTCCCAGAGGCTGTAGGGTGATCTCAGTTTGTTTCCAGCAAATGTAAGGAAGCCAGGGGCTTCCCTGGTGGCGCAGCGGTTGAGAGTCCGCCTGCCGATGCAGGGGACACGGGTTCGTGCCCTGGTCCGGGAAGATCCCACATGCCCGGGAGAGGCCGCAACAGTGAGAGGCCCACGTACCGCAAAAAAAAAAAAAAAAAAAGAAAGAAAAAAAAAAAATGTAAGGAAGCCAGAAGCCATGGCTAGCGTCCTCCTGCTCCCTACCCCGCCCCTGCCCATGCCCACTTTCCCCACTTGGTCAGAAACCATTTTTAATTTTTATTTTTCCCACTCAAAACCAGTGTGAATCTCTCAGAGCTCAGCCAGCCGGGCCCCGGAGGCCTGGTGAGGTGCCCCTGGGGGACCGGGCTTCCCTGCTGCCAGCTTGGGCAATGTAGCCTGGCACCCTGCCAGACTGCCAAGGTCTAGATGGGGCTTTCACATCACTGCTGTCTGAATGGGGTCTGGGAAGGGGGTCCTGATAGTCACAACAACCCTATGAAATGGTCGGAGAGGTACCAAAGTGGGGATGGGGAAAAGGGGAGGCGCCTTCAGCTAGAGAGAGGAGGAAAGATCTGTTTAGCCAACAGCTCTGAAATATCTATTATTCAGAGCCCTACATTAGACCCCTGAGAGAAGGAGGCATGGTCTCTAATGTGCACGAGGATAAATTATGCAAGTAAAAACATCGAGCAAGAAACACCCCCCCCCCATACATACTCACCAGCACAGGTACACCCCACACACTCGGAATCATGGTGCAACTGCTCTTAGGGTAGTAACTTCGGTCCTCTTACCCCCTCTGTGGCCCCCTCAGCCCTGACTATACAAGACGCTGCCCGGCCACAGAGGCCACACCAGGGATGGTCCCGAGCAGCTGCAGAAGGACAAGGAGGACAGGAACACAGGTCAGGATGGCCCATTGTGGTCAGAGCCATTCTGAGCGTGTGCAGGTCCAGAGGAGCAGAGGATGGGTAAGGGCTCTGTCCTGGGGGAAGAAAGGGGTCGACTTCTTTATACAAGGATGAGGATGGGTTCACAAGGTGGAGGAAAGGCAAAGGGACAGACCCAGCTAGGGACAGATGCTTCCTTAGCACCACTAGCTCTGACACGGAAACAGGAGGGGAGGGTGCAGGCTAAATTGTGGGGACCCCCCCCCCGGGAGGTCATGTTCACAGCCCAGACTCTTGTGATGCAAGGGGCAAGGAGATCCGGCGGGTGAGTGGCTGTCTAGGCAGGCAGGCTGTCAGTCAACTCTGCCCTGAGTGCCTGCCTAGAGGTCAGGCTCCTGCCGTCCTGGGGCTTACCAGGCTGCCCAGTGGGAGAATGAACATTCATTCATCTATAACCGCACAAACAAACGTAAAATGGCCTCTGGGGTGAGTGCTGAAATGAGTGGGAGGATGGGCTGCTGAAGGCCTGGCAGAGGGGCCTGCAGAGTAGAGAAGAATGGGCAGAAGCACAGACCCAGTCAGGCACCTGGGGACAAACCCTGCTCGCATGCCCACAACTGATCTGGGCCTCAGTTTCCTTGAAAGGTATCTTTGGGGTAATAATGATAACCCTGACCTCAGCCAACACCTACTGAGGCCCTAATACTAAGTGGTTACCCACCAAGCACTTTGACAATGTCTGCCCCATTGTGAGCAATCAATAAGCAGTATAAAGTGATAACAGTAATGGTGATGATAAGACCTAGGTTTCTTATCAAGGTCAGGGAAGGCTTCCCAAGAAGAAGCAAATCAGCTGATATCTGAAGGCTGAATGGGCATGAACCAGGCAAAGCAGAAGGAAAATGCATTCCATGCTGAGGGAAGGGCTTCTGGAAAGTCCCTGAAAGGGAAAGCAGCAGCATCATCAGTATTTCCAGGCAAGGAAAGCAGCCCCAAGTGCCCGCTGGAGCACCCTGGTCAGTAGGACACGTCTGTGTTGAAAATGGCTTCTGCTTCAAGGAAGCCTTCCCAGATTACTGTGAACCCCCAAAGAAAACCTGCATTCTCCGCACAATTTCCCAGTTCTGTGGCAGAACCAGGAAGTGAAGGAGAGGCAACAGCATCAAACTGAAAGCCCCACATGAAAACATGAGAAGGTACCAGCTAGCACCTAGGTGCATCACAGCAGCTCCCATGGTAAATACAGACACAGACCTGGCATCCCTGTGCTCAGAGCCTCTTCCTATTTGCTACTCCTCAGTATTCACTGAGGACTTTACAAGGTTCCAAATGAAGATAAAGATGCCGTCGGGCACCTCCACAAAGGACCACCAGCTATCCTCATGCCCCAGCCAGAAAAGCGCTCTCAGCTTGAATGTGAAAGGGAAAAGCTGTCAGTGGTTAGCAAGAATCATTATTTTGGCTAATTTAGGAAACTTGGGATTCATCCAGGAAGCTGGGTGGACCTCACTCCTCAGCATTCCTTGATGGACTATTTTTCACTTTGCATTGCTTTACTATCCCATCAACAACGGGAGTTAAAAATAAAAAAGTCAGGGGCAAAGAATATAGAGAAGATATATTCCCGAGGCCTCAGTAGGCTGAGAGATGCAATAGGCAACCACAAACCCAGGCCCACAACAACCTATCCTGCCATCAAAACTGAGAAGCAAGGAGGCCCCACCCAACTCAATAGCCAATGAACCTCCAGTTTCAAATACATTTGATCACGTTATAAATCTGTTGTTTGGCTGCACAAACAGACTTTGCTATCCTCACTCTTTCAACAAACACTTCCTGAACCAGGTACATAGTGCTGGCACCGAGAACCCAGAGATTGTGTGTGTGTGTGTGTGTGTGTGTGTGTGTGTGTGTTCCCCACCCTTAAGGAGCTCAGTTTACTGAGCATAACAGATAGTAAATCAACAGTTACGCCAATAAATGTTTTGGGAGAGAGAGAGAGATGCAGGGTGTTCTGGAAGCCAGGAGGAAGGTCACCTCCAGGTCACAGAGAAGTGCAGGGTGGGGAAGGAAGGTGTCCAGAAAATCAGAAACTTGACCTGAGTTAGGGAAATGGGGAGCAGGGGGTGGGTCATTCCCAGGAAAGGGCCCAGTTCTGGCAAAGGCACCAAGAAGTGATGGCTGTTGAGAGGCCGGGCTGATGTGAGAAATACGGGTTAGGGAAAAGGTGAAATAGGGAAGGTGGCCAAAGGCCAGTTATGAAAAGACTGCAGGCCCGCTGAGGGGGTTTAAGTTCTATTCTATAAGCAATGAGGAGCCCCTGGAGAATTTTAAGCAGGAGAAAGTCATGATAGATGTGTGAGTTAGAAACATCATGCTGCTAGGAAGTGGAGGTGGACTGAAGGAGGACAAAAGTGTGCCCGGGGAGACCAACCAAGAGGCTGCTGAAACAATCCAAATGAGGAGTCCTAAACGAAGGGGTGGGCAGGGAGTGACAAATTACAACATGGGCTCTTCCAGAAAAGGTAACCAATGGAAGACGACAGTTGAGGGAAAGGACAAAGCCAAGGGTGACTCCTGCAGCCGACATGACTGAGGGGGTGTAGTCCCACCCCAGGCAGGCACCACAGGGAGACAGACACACTGGGTACCAGGCGAGGGCTGAGTTGGAGGTGCCCACAGGATAGGAGCTAGGAAGGAGGGCTGGGCAGAGGTTCTGGGCTGGATCTGCAGATCTGGGTGACTTCAGGAGAGAGGTGAACAGTGGATGAGCTCACCGGGGAAGAATACTGGGACTGACCAGAAAGGGATCAAGCAAAACCTTATTAAGCTAAAGGTAGAGAAAAGAGAACCGGCACAGCAAGCTGCGGAGTCGAGGTCTACGGAGTTGGAGGAGAACCAGGGGATGGCAGGCCAGACAGGAGGGTGAGCTGAGGAGAGGGGCCAGGAGGGGAGCGCTCAGCCCTGCCAGAGGCAGGAGGCTGCTCTGGCCCCAGGAGGGAGCTCTCGCTGGGGGGAGCAGTTAGCTGGGTGTTAGCAACCACAGCCAAGCAAAAGAATTAAAACAGAGTTAAAACAGAGTGGACATATCTGCAGTCACCCCAAAGTGCATTATTATGACTTTTTTCAGAGGATTATCCTGCCTGCCTGACCTCAGACTGCACATCTCACCTGTCTATTCTGTCTGTCTCCCCTGCTAGCTCATCTGCCTCACGAGGACAGAACCTGTCCTGTGTCACCTGCAAAACTGCAGTGCCGACGGCAGTGCCTGGCACACAGAGGTGAAGCTCCTTGTCTCAAGTTGCCTGGCTCACTAGAAACAACAAATATTCAATCAGCACATGCTACACGCCTGATACCAGGCTGGATGCTGGGGGTACGGAGGGAAACAAGTCAACGCAGGACCCTGGCCTCGGACCTTGAAGTTGGAGGTGAGCAGAGAGAGATGCAAGTATTTAAACAAAAAGTAGATTATAACTGCCTTAGAGCTAGGACTGGAACCTGACTGTCATGCCTTCTAGTGAGATTTCCTTTCCAAGCCCAAACCTGCCACCTTCTCCAACTAAATGAAAATTTCAGCAGGGGAAACAGTTAGTGTTTGAAGTTTGGCCTTAGTCTCCCCCAAGGATCCCATACTGCTTCCACACTTTTAATAGACTCCTAAGGAGCAGAAATACCCACCACAGCCTCTGAATATTTAACCTTAAGAACTCATTCTGTCTCCAGTCCTTCTATGTAAGTTAGAGGAGAAATTCCAGACCCAGGTGGGAGAAAACAGAAAGTGGCCTAAACTAAGGGGGTCAGATAGGTCTGGGTTCAAATCCCTTGTAACCTCAGGCAACCTCTTGTGATTTAATTTCCTTATTGCTGAAGTGGGAACACTAATTCCTCTTTCACAGGTGGTTGCAGAGATGAAATAAAATGATACCTACAGAGTACTCGGCACTATGCCTGGGATATAGTGAGACTTCACTAAACGGAGGCTCCAAACCAGTTCCACCTGTTGCTTTTATGACTCCATCTCTAACTGCTATATTTGCAAAAACCAAGCAAAAGACTACTCAGAATTCAAACCAAGGAACATACACTCGAAATGCTCGGAACATAAATTGCTATCTAGTTGAGCGACTTGAGGAATTATCGCAAATTCCCATACTTGGGCAGACTCTGCAGTAAGGAGTTTAATTTCCGTTTCTTGCTCTACCCTATTTTCTCCTCCAACTCAGGCAAATGCAACTATTTCCCCAACAGATCACATCTTGTCTCATGGCAAGGGTCCAAACATGGGCTAGATTCCGTTGGTGCAAGTTATGACAGAGCTCAGAACACCACACCTCAAAGAAAGCATAAGAACGCAATCACAAGCCCAAGGTACACACAAACTCCCAAACACACTTGGCTCCAGAGAAGGACAAGAGAACCGGTCGTGGCTTGCTTTGCTTGCCTCAAAGCGAAAGAAAGGGTTATTTTGGCATGCAGACGCTGAAATCTTTGTGTCTCCGTTCTTTTACCATCCAAACTCTCCGTAAGTGGTCACTTTTACTAATGTATCTGATTCTTTACCCGTCATTTATGATGGACCCTGTGCAACCTGGCTTCCTCCCCCCTTGCCCCCTCCGCACATCTCATTCTCAAGGCCAGCGGTAGCCACCTTGTCACCAGTTCGGCAGCCTTCCCTCAGGTCCCGTCTCTGTGGTCTCTGCTGTCCCCTCCTCTTCCCTTCCTGGGACTCTCTCCTTCAGCCCTCTGCTCATCACGGGGAGGACTTACTAATCCTATGGTTTCTGTTCTACACCTCTAGACCTACCCTTCCCGGCCCTGGCTTCAGCCCTGCATTTCTTTTTTTTTTTAAAGATTTTTTTTGATGTGGACCATTTTTTAAAATAAATAAATAAATCTATTTATTTATTTTTGGCTGCGCTGGGTCTTCGTTGCTGCACATGGGCTTTCTCTAGTTGTGGTGAGTGGGGACTACTCATCACAGTGGCTTCTCTTGTTGCAGAGCACGGGCTCTAGGCACGTGAGCTTCAGTAGTTGTGGCTCACGGGCTCAGTAGTTGTGGCTCGCGGGCTCTAGAGTGCAGGCTCAGTAGTTGTGGCACACGGGCTTAATTGCTCCGCGGCATGTGGGATCTTCCTGGACCAGGGATCAAACCCGTGTCCCCAGCACTGGCAGGCAGGTTCTTAACTACGGTGCCACCAGGGAAGTCCTGATGTGGACAATTTTTAAAGTCTTTATTGAATTTGTTACAATAATGCTTCTGTTTTATGTTTTGGTATTTTGGCCACAAGGCATGTGGGATCTTAGCTCCTCAAGCAGGGATCAAACCCGCACCCGCTGCATTGGAAGGTGAAGTCTTAACCACTGGACTGCCTGGGAAGTCCCCAGCCCTGAATTTCTAATTGCCTACTAGACATATCCTGTGGATGAATCAGTACCATCTCAAATTCAGTGTATCAAAAACTGGACGACGCATCGACTACCCTTCTCTATCCCCAATAGCCACATTTCTGTCAATGTTACCACTGTGAACTATCAAGTTCAAACTTTCATCTTCTTTGGCTCCTGTCTTTAAAGTCTAAGAAGACCATAAATCCTATCATTCTTCCTTTGCAATATCTCTCCTATTGGACCTTTTCTCCATTTTAAGCACTGTTAACCACATGACCTCACACCTGGATTGCTACTGCAGCCTTGGAACAGGACCCATGCTTCTTGTGCAGCTATCAGATGAATGCTCCTAACATGTTACTTCGGCCATTTCACTTCTTTGCCCCAAATAACTTCAATGGCTTCCCACTGCCTTCAGGACAAAGTCCAAGTGCCTTAGCCCAGCACAGCATTCAGGGTCTAGAAAAGGAGTGGGCAAACTAGAGCCCACAGGCCAAATCCGGCCCACGACCTGTTTCTGTAAATAAAGCTTTTTTGGAACACAGCCACACCATCATATACATATTAACTATGGCTGCTTTCCCACTATAATGGCAGCGTTGAGTAGCTATGACAGAAACCATATGGCCTAGGAAGCCAAAAATATTTACCATCTGATCCTTTACAGAAAAAATTTGCTGACCCTGGTCTAGAATAGAATAATCAACCACCAGCAGATCCTGAAGAAGTTCTTACTCACCACTCCTTTGGATGAAGTTTTTGTTCCTGTGGGGCTTCTGCTGAGCCCGCTTTCTTTACATCTTACACCCACCTTCTCAAGCCTGAAAAGCTTATTTCACTCCCCCCCGGACTTGTCCATCCTTCAAAATGCAGCCAAAGCTGCACCTCTCTGTGAGGCCAGCTGCATCCATCCCTTGCACCCCTGGGTGTTTCTCCTCTGGCTTCTCCCTCTGCACCTACTGCAGAAACCTACAGTGGGATCCACTTCTCCTGTGGATCTTTTCCACCTATACTGTAGGCTTCTCTAGGGTCCAGGCTTGGTACCCTTCACAGAGCAGCACCAATGATAACTACCTTGCCCTTTAGTCCAAATACCAATCCTTGACAGCATAATTTGGTAAGAAGGCATCAAACAAACTTACCAATGAAGGCCTAGCATTCCACATTTGAAAAGTTAAGCTTGGGTCCAAAAGCATGCACTCTAGCCAGCACCACCTAAAAGCCAATGAAATAAGAGTTTAACTTTAAAAGAGAATATTTACATGTTTTCTTTAAATTTACAACCCCAATAAGTTTTGATTTACTGTCCTCCCAGGATGTCTATCTCTGCTTCTCTGCCTAGAAAATACTGCTCATCCTTCAAGTCCACTGGACAGCCTTTCCCTGGAAGCCATTCCAGTGTCCCAGACGGGCCAGGCACCCTCCTCTCGGCTCCCATGGAACCCCGGTGAGACATTTATGGTAACATGCGGTACAATGTAGCATAATTTCTTATTTGGGAATGGGGTCCCTAGACTGTAGGCTTATCAAGAGAAGCAATCTGAGAAATTCACCCCTTCCCTTACCTCCAGTGCCTAGAATACTACGGGCATTTAGACAGTCCTCAATAAATATTTGTAAAATGGGTGGAAAAATAACCTACTCAATTCATGAACACATGCCCAGGCATCTAAACTTCTGCTAGGCCGCAATTTTCATCAGAGAAATGCATGCTTCAATCCCACTGCTTTTAATAGGCAACGGGTTTAACAGGAAGGATTAATGAGATTAAGCTTCTAAATGCACATCTCTGGAATGACACTCCCATGGGCAGAAACCTTTAGAGGCTCCCAGAACCTAAGAAGGCAAGCCCAACTCCACAGCCAGGCTGCCAGGCCTGCAGCAACTGGCTCAGCCTGAGTCTGCAGCCTCAGCTCCTGTGATCTCCCCCAGTGGATGCTTCAATCTAGACAGATAGGACTGGTGCCCAGACCCTTCTCTCAGCATTCCTTCCAGCTGGATGTCTTCCTCCCCTTCTCTCCACATGATCTCCTTCTACTGCAGTGACTTCCATTTCAACATCATATTCCCAACCAAGGTCATGGTGGGGCTCAATAAGACTTTTTTTTCCTTTCTGATTTTGTGTGTGTGTGCGTATGTGGTGGTAAAACACACATAACAAAATTTACAAGCTCAGCCATTTTTAAGTGTGCAGTTCAGTGGTGTTACATACATTCACATTGCTGTGCAACTACTACCATTCATCTCCAGAACTTTTTTTTCATCTGCAAAACTGAACCTTTATGCCCCTTAAACAACAACTCTACCTTCCCCCTTCCTCTCAGTCCATGGCACTCAAAAAGTTTTTGTGGAATGAATGAATGAATCATTGAACGAATGAAGACATGAGTTAATCTGACCTCAACCCTCCCCACAAAAGCCAGAAGTACTGTCTGTTTCTGCTGGGCTCCCACGATACTATCTTCACATCTTTCTCAGACTTGTTTCAATGAATCTTAAATGACCCTTTTTTGCACACCTGTATTCTCCTTCAAGGCGGGAACTATGACTTATTTGAAAGGCTAAGCTTGGGTCCAAAAGCATGCACTTAGCTTCTCCTCCATGTTGTTAGATCCAAAGGGTGAGTCTGAGTCCTCCTCTTACAGCTTTTGCTACCAGTGAATCATGCCCTCTTGTTTGACTACTCTCTTCACTTGGCTTCCAGGCTAGCACTCTGGGTTTTCCATCTACCTCACTGGCTGTTCTTTCCCTTTGCTGGTTCTTCCTCATCTCCCCACCTCTTAATGTAAGAGTGCCCCGGGGCTCGGTCCTAGTTCTCCTGTCTTCTCTGTATTCCTTCAATCACCCCCTGGGTGATCTCACCTAGTCTCATACCACCTATAGGCTGAGGATGCCCAGATTTCTCTCCAAGTGCAGACCTCACCTCTGGACTCCTGGCTAATATATCCTACTGCCTGTTTCAGGTAAGATGTCAAGTGGACAGGAGGTCTGTGTGAGATGTGTTCCATGTCTCAGACTTGACACGTCTCACACAGACCCCTGATCTTCCCCCAGACCTGCTCCTCCAGAATCTTATCCATCTCAGTTTAAGGCCATGGTCTTCCAGTTGCCCAGGCCAAAGATTCGGAGTCATTCTCGTCTTGTCTCGTCTCTTTCTCTCTTATTCTCTATTCAATCCTCTGGTTTTTACCTTCAAAATATATTCACAATGTGACCATTTCTCACCTCCTCCACCATTACCAGCCTAGATTATTGCAATAGCCTCCTAATTGGTGTCCCTGCTTTCCCTGCTTCTATTTTTGGTGTCACTCCCACTTCCACCCATAGCCTATTCTCAATACAGGAGGGAATCTGTTACAACATAAGTCAGATTATGTCATTTCTTTGCTTAAAATTCTTGCAAGCCTTCCCAGCAAGGACAATGCCAAAAGGATAAATGTTTCCAGAGCAGACCTGCAGGCCCCGGGGCAGCAATGGGGGAGGCAGGGCCTTCAGGCCTGCATCTTCCTCCCAACCATCTATTTCTCGACTGGCAGTCCTGACACACCTCCTATTATCTGATTCCTTAAAGAAAGGAAACTTTTAAAGGGATAAAAGTAGAATCAATCAGCTTCCTTTTCCAGTTAGGACACCACAAGAAGCCAGTAACACCCACATTTCTTCAGAAGCAATAAGAAAGATATGTCGAGTCTGCCACCACTTAATGACTAGTTTCCAAAGAGAAAGCTAGCCTCTCAGGGAACAGTTGGTGCTGGTGGTGAGTCCTCCTGAAGCACCCCCTGCCCCCTCCAGCTGTTCACCACGCCCTATTTGCCTAATTGTCTCCAGACTCTGTCCCCCTCCTCAACCCCCCTACGCTGTGGCTGGAGGGTGAAGTCCAAATGACATAAGAATCCAAGGACTTGAATTAGCTCAGGTCTCATCTGTTCTCCCCAGAACTACAGCAGCAGCCTCTCTACCAGTCTCCCCAGCTCTATTCATTTACTTATTTCCAACTACAACTTTACACAGTGATAATTTTAAGAAAACCTAAATTTGATCAAGTCCCCTGCTTTAAAACTCTCCAAAGAGTTCCTACATTGCCATACTATAAATTCTTCAAAAGATATTATACAGTGAACCATAGTAAATATTCTTTTCTATCTTCCGTAGATGCTTTTCTTCTGCCTTCTTCCTTAAAAGTCCTTGCTTGCGAGCCCCCTGGTGGCCTAGTGGTTAGGATTCCGAGCTTTCACTGCCATGGCCCAGGTTCAATCCCTGGTCGGGTAACTGAGATCCTGCGAGTCGTGCAGTGTGGCCAAAAAAAAAAAAAAAGGCCTGGCTTGATCTAATGGGGGTGGGTAAACCATCCGGCTCAGATTAGTCTACTCCCTGCAACAGTGATAGGTCAAAAAGGACAAGCACATCACCCAAGCTGGGCCAACCATAGCCTTTCTCTAGGATTAATATATGGATGCAGAGAAAGGAGTTCTCCCTTCACTGGAACTGGTAAGTGGGAGCTGTCAGCAGTGGTGCCCCCCAGGGAGGGTGGCCTGTCTGCAGTAGGAAAGACTGATGTCAACACACAAAGAATGTAAGGTGCCAGATAGACCACCAGCAGCATCAACTCCCATTCCAGAACCTCTTGCTTTTGTGAACTCCTACAGCACCCTTCCCAGTTATGGAACCAAGAACTACCCACTTATGCCTCAGCTAGCTGGAGTCCCAACAGGCCCACCATGACGTTTCCTGTATCTGTGCCTTTCCCCACAATGTTTCCTCTGCCCAGAATGTGTGCTCCTTGGGTTTTACACAGCAGCCAGGCTTACTCTGCAGAGCCGGCCCTGAAGGGAAGCACAGTTAGTCCAATCTTCCGGTCATGCTCTAAAAGGCCTAGAATATACCTACTCCGTTACACTTACACCACTCCCCTAGCTCCCCAATCTCCTAGCTAGTTGCCCAAGCTAGAAACCTCAGACTCACCTGGTCCTCGGACTTCCTTGTGGCCCGCATGGACTCTCCCTTCTTCCTTTCTGCCCCACGTCTGCTGTCGCAGTCCAGAAATGCATCCTCACCTCCCTGGGCCCAGGCACCAGCCTCCGGGTCTCTCTGCCACTCCCCTCCCCATCCCTCCACACTGCTGCAGAGTTGAACCTCCAACATCCCTCCTGCCACCTACAGAGTCAAACCCCTGGCGTGAAGGCCCTTCACACACTGGCTTCAACCCAATCCTCTAATTTCTCCCAACCACTTCCACTTCCAGGAGGATGCAGTAGACACACCTTTCCCTATTCCACCTGCTGTGCACAACAAAAACCCCTGCACGTGATATGAAAAACAAACAAGAGAGGACTCTGAAAGGTGGAGTGAAGAAGGCAGACCAGTGAGGGGCCTCAGGCCCGGAGGAAGGACACCATGGTGAGTGGCCTGCATTTTCTTTTTGCCTCACTTGGAACGGAAGAACCTGGAGATGCCAACAAGCACAGACGAAAAAGGCTCCAACGAAAGCTTGCTGCCTCGAGCAAGATAGACAACTTTTAGATAGTAACTGCCCTATATCAGCCAAACACCACAGAAAACCCCATGGTCCCACCCACACCCATACAACAAAGTGCAAATGACATGTGCAAAAATCATCTACAGCTAACCATACACTTAATGGTGAAAGACTGAATGCTGCCCCCCAGGATTAGGAATAGGCAATGCTGCCCACTCTTACCACTCTTACTCAGCAAAGAGCCAGCACAAGAGGCAA
Source organism: Monodon monoceros (assembly GCF_005190385.1). Taxonomy (NCBI): domain Eukaryota; kingdom Metazoa; phylum Chordata; class Mammalia; order Artiodactyla; family Monodontidae; genus Monodon; species Monodon monoceros. Next base: position 65,352,333 of record NW_021703784.1, on the reverse strand, counting down.
CAAACGGAAATAAAACAGATTGGAAAGGAAGAAATCATCTGTATTTGTAGATTATGTGATTGTCTAGATAGAAAATCCTGTGGAATATACAAAAAAAAAAAGCCTACAACTAATTAGTGAGTTTATCTAGGATGTAGGATACAAAATAAAAACTCAATTGTTTTTCTGTATACTAGCAATGAACATGTGGACACTGAAATTAAAAATACAGTAACATTCACAATCACTAAAAAAAGAAAAAGAAAAGAAAATGAAAGAAACACTCAGGTGTAAATATAATTTCTTCCAGCAAATCACTGTATGATCTAGCCACGTGGGTCTACTCTGTCCGGAGGGCAGGAAGAATACATTTGTTTCCCTCTCCAATGAAACCAAAATACCCAGCCAGTGCCCAGCACCTAGTAGGCATGCAATATTTGCTGCCACAGCTCATACCCTGCTCTGTTTAAGACAGACTTTCTTCCCCTTATGCTCCTAATGGGAGCGCCATCTACTAAAAAATTCCATCTCTCATTTCTGCCTTGGCGGGTCATGATTGCCAAGTAAGAACCAGGAAAACTGCTTCCGCTTCCACTCCCAAACACACTTATATTCTTACATTACACACAGCATGGATTGGAAGTGGCCTCTGCAGGTATCTCTTGGTTACCCAGGGGGACACTGGGTCCCTTCCACATCAGTCCAAGGGGCCCCAAGACTCAGTCCAAAGATCCCAGGCAATGATGTGAGACCATTGCCAAAGTTGTTCCATCCAGGCTCTGTGCTGGGAGGAGCTACAGATGTCCTCCCTCTGTCTGAAAGCTCAGTTGTGGAAAAAAATTGCCCATCTGTGCTAAAGTACTGTGGAGGAGAAGAGGCTACGCGAGATACATCAGGGCCCAGAGGGTGTCCAGATATCTTTTTTCAAAAACTTTCCCCTTCTTTTTACTTCTGCGGGTAGAAAGTGAGTCTAATAGTCATTAAGCAAAAGCCAAAAATCTCAGAACTATCCCAATTCCTTTCTTTCTGTCACACACCACCACCAATCCCGCAGCAAAACCTGTTGTTCCACTTTCAGAATAGATCTCAAATCCAACACTTCTCCGCACCTCCACCATCACCACCACTCTGGACCTGGCTGCTCTCACCACTCACTGGATAACGAACGGCAACAGACTCGACTTCTCTCCCTGAGTCCTCCCTCAACACAGTAGTCATGGTGAGCCTTTCATGATGCAACTCAGATCAGTCACTCACAATGCAACCAAGTCCTGACAATGACCTTAATGGCCTGGCCCCCTTCACTTCCCTGCCTTCACTTTCCACCATGTCCTCATCTTCTCCTCGCTCCACTCCAGCCACCTTAGCCACCTTTACTTGCTGTTCCCATGCCTAATGCTCTATCCCAGTTAAACCCACGACTCACTTCTTCCCCTCATTCACCACTATACTATGAGTTCACCAAAACTCTTTTTTTTTACCTTGTGAGCACATGGCTGGACTACATTTCCCAGCCCTCCTTGCAGTTAGGAGTACACTGAGTGTGACTGAGTTCTGGGTGGGAGGAATGCATGCTTCTTCCAGACTGGCCCATAAAAACCTCCCCACAAAGTCCTCTCTCTTTCCTCACCCTCCAGCTGAATGGAAAGGAATCTGAGGGCCTTGAAGAGGGCAGAGCCACAAGGTAGAAGAAGTGTGGGTCCCTCAATAACCACCAGGAAGGATGCCTGCTTAACCAGGAGCAGCCACATTGGAACTTTTCTATATGAGAAATAAAAGTTTTCTTGGGTTGATATGCTGAGATTTGGGGGGCTGTTTGCTACTCAACCTAAAAATTTGGTCTCCTTCTCAATGAGGCCTTCTTTGATTGCTCTATTTAAAATGCTCCCAACGCTTCTTAGCTGACTGCCTTGCTTTCTTTTTCTCCACAGTCCTTATTACCATATAGCGTACTGTATATTTTATTTATTATTTTTTTCTCTACCTCCCCAAATTTGAATGTAAGCTGAAGGCAGGAATTTTTGCTTTTTTTTTGTCGTATCCCCTGGGTCTAGAACAGTGCTTGGAATGTTGTAGACAATCATGTTGTTGAATGAATGAATAAATGAATGAATGAATGGACTGCATGGGCTCCAAGGTCAGAAAGGCCTGGGTGGAGGCCCTCTCTGCCATTTACTACCTGTGTGACCTGGGGCAAGTTACTCTCCCTCTGTAAGACTCATTTCCTTCAACTGTAAAATGGGGGTAACAGTACCTTCTTTATAGGGACTGGGAATAATTAAGATCATGAACATAAATCTTTCAGTATAGTGCCTGGAAACAGCTCAGGCTCCATACATGCTAATTACCAGCACTGTCAACTCAAGGCCAGAGGACAAGACTGGGTGTCAGGTGCTGGCAAAGTCACTGGTAGGGACACCTATCAGAGAGGAAGAAACTGAATGGATTATTTACATGCACAAACTCTTCTAGAAGAAATTGTGGCAAACACCTAGGTAGTGAAATTCAAGAGCAGCCTAAAAGTTCTCAGTAAATTGCAAATGATCAGAAAAACATGACAACTGGTGTCAGGGGTGATGAAAAGTCTGCAGAAAAGCACTGCTCTGGAGAGAGCACAACCCCAATGATGAGAGATCACCTTGTGCCTTTTAAGAAACAATTTTCACAGCAAAGCTCCAGAAAAGAGAGGCCTCTTGCATCATGAGGACAAGGTAATAAGGCTATAAAAATGGAACTCAAATAAACGACACACAGAGCCTACATGGGCCCAATTTTCCAGGAAAAACAGTGATCGCTACAGCATTCAGATGAGGCAGTCACACTTGTGCCTGAGCATAGCAAATAGCTTTCAGAAATCATTAGGCTGCAGAAAAGCCACTGAGTTTGCCAAATTAGCAGTGCCAGCTCTCACCTGCCCTTCTCTGTCATGCTCTCGTCTTTCTACTGACAAGAGGACACAGACAATCATAGCCAATGTCTGCACCTGCTTCACCATCTTCAAAATACACAGCATCCTGGAGTGAGCAGCACTGCAGTCAGAACCCTGCAGAACCCTTCCATTGCCCTTTGTGTCTGCAGCCTGACCAACCCCTCTCTCCCAGGCCCTCTCAGCTTTCGCTGGCTCAGACCTGCTCTCAGATCTCACCTCCTGGAACTCTCTGCAGTGCTGGGCCTTGCTGACAAACCCCCTTTTTGAAACTCCTTCTTCCTGTGGCCCCTCACAGCTCTCACAAACTCCCCCATACCCACCACTGCGATCCCTCTCATCTCCGTCTCTGGCCCCCTCTTCCACCTCTGCACCTCTAAACACTGGTACCCCAAGCCTCTACGATAGGATGTCTACCCACCTTTCTGGTTCTAGTGCCTGTTCTTCCCCTATATTGGAGGCAGGACAGCTTGGTGGTTAGAAGCAGATACTCTGGAGCCAGACCAGCTGGGTCTGATCTTAGCTGTACAGCACTATGGTCTTGGACAGATAATAAATTGTTTTATGTCTATTTCTTCATCTGTAAAATGGAGACAATTATAAAAGACCTCACTTGGATCACTGCAGGGATAAAATGAGCTAATATAGATAAAGGTCTTAGAACCATGCCTCACACCTGATACACTCCATAATGTGCTAGCTATGACCACTATTACATGAGCCCATTGTTTCAGCCAAACCCCAAACATACACCATGTCCTTCCACCTCCGCTTCCTCTACTCAGGCCTTTCACTTTTCCTGGGAATGTCTATCTCAGCCAGGCCTTAAGGTGCTGACAAAAGCAACCACTCTTTAACACCTTTCTATATTCCCTCACCCCAGTTGTCCAATGAGATGGAATACCTCCCTTCTCTAACAGGGTGGGGCGGACTTCTCCCAGGGCCCTCTTCTTAATCTCGCTTGAATAATCATTAATTTTAGATGTGTCTTACCTTCACACTCCCAGTTCATGAACTCCTCAGAAACAGTGGTGCATTGGGTTTTTTCTTCCCAAATTTTTATCTCCTGTAACCTTATACACTGTAAAGACTCAGTCAACATTTGCTGGGTTAAGCTGAAATGCAGAGCCTAAAGCCTGGGTCTACATAACAATCTACAGAGACTAAAACAACAACAGATCAGTAGGACAGGGGAAGCTCCCCCATCACCCCAAAGCCAACACAGATTTCAGGTTAAAAAGAATACAGGGGGAACTTCCCTGGTGGCACAGTAGTTAAGAAGCCGCCTGCCAATGCAGGGGACACGGGTTCGAGCCCTGGTCCAGAAAGATCCCACATGCCGTGGAGCAACTAAACCCATGCGCCACAACTACTGAGCCTGTGCTCTAGAGCCCGCGAGCCACAACTACTGAAGTCCACATGCCTAGAGCCTGTGCTCCACAATAAGAGAAGCCACCACAATGAGAAGACTGCACACCGCAACGAAGAGTAGCCCCAGCTCGCCGCAACTAGAGAAAGCCCACGTGCAGCAACGAAGACCCAGTGCAGCCAAAAAAAAAAAAAAAATACAGGGGACCAAGTCAGTCATATTTGTTTCTCAGTTTCATTCTAGCCATTTCCTAATGGCCAACAAAAAGCCAACCTTTTGGCAAGTTTGCAACCTGCTTCCACTTCTAAGAGTACTTCCCGACAGGCTCGCTCTGTCTTAGGGAGACATGTTTTCTTCCCTCAAAAATCCTATTTACTTTTTGTTTTAGGCTACTTCTTAAAAACATCCTTAAGAAGAGATCATTGTTTATTTTATTTTGTTACTGTTTTAAATAAAGTGCCAAAGATATAGGGACACATAATTCCTCAATTTGAGCAGGTAGATTACTCCTTAAGAGAATGTACTGGGCTCACCTCCACACTTAAGAACAAACAAGCCATGTATTACTTGTAAATACACAGCCTTTCACTTACATCTAGTTTCACATTACTGTTAGCCTGCTTCTTCATTCATGGAAAACATGACAAAGACCTTCCTAGCATGTAAAGTAAAATTTGAATATATCCTCATTCTTCTTGGAGAAAAAAATTCTGATTCTCCATCTAATCTTGGGCCATTGCCATTAGCTAGATAAATGCCAAACTAATGAAATGATTCTGTAATACACAAAGACGGCTTAATGCAGCATGAGCTGAAAGAGCAAAAATTAGAAGTAATCTAAATGCCCCATAACAAGCTCACGTCTTATTGAGGGCATTCCCTTGATAGTAGTTATGCAGCCATCTTAAAGAAGCATGCTGAAAATGAGGGAGCCACATGGAAAAACGCTGAGGATATCATCTTAAGAGGAAAGGGGATGCAATGTGTAGGGATATGTGTTTGTGCCACTAAGGTTGCCCCAGCTGGGCAGATTAGGTCGCAGGTTAGAAGTAAGAAGCAAGGAAAATTAGGGGAAAGCTGAGAGAAAATCTCAGTAAACAGGGCCAGAGGGGCTGGTGGTAGGGAAATGTGAAGCCTGGGCATGGGGCAGGGACCCTACTTAGGAGTATAGAATGGGAGATAGGAAAGGCGCCCCAAAGCCAAGGTCATTTCAGGAATTCTATCCCAAAGCAGGCAAGGGGAATGGAGAAGAGAACCCTTCCATTGCAGAATGAATCAATCTCTGGGTGAGAAAACAATTTTCAAACCCCTAAGATACTTAAAGTCAAGCCTTGGCCTTTCCACAGTGTTGCCACCAGGCTCCCACTGGAGGGCTCGGCCCTTCCTAAGCCTCTGAGGCTAATCCTGCCCCAAGGCAGAAGGGATTTAAGGGGCTCTAGCCTAGAACACAGGGATTTCGCTTGTTTGCTGATAGCCTGGCAGATAAAGAAAGTGAGCCCCAGTGAGAACAAGTATCTTGGCCAAGGCCACACAGAGAGTTAGGGGCTGAGCTGACACTTGAATCTGAGTCTGCCAGTCTCTGGGTTTAAAGCTCTTCCGTAGAGCAACCTCATACAAGACTGACAGACGAGTCAGACTGGCCCTGCACAAAGTGTCGGCACCCAGCTGCTGACAGAGATGCAGTGGCTTATGAACAGGTGAACCAACCAGAGCAGGGCAGGAAGATCCCAGGGACCCCAGGATACCAACAGTTGCCCCCAAAGAGAAAAAGCCCCCTCTTGTACCCCAGTCCATGCCAAACCCTTGCCTCTAACCCCTCAGCCTCCTGTACTTTGTGGGTTCAGATGAAGCTCACTGCCCTTGTGGGCGTCAATGTTGGTCCCTAAAGGCATGACCTCCGGCACTGCTGTGCCACCTGTGGGTTCCACAAGACAACTCCATCTCTGGACAGGAGAAAAAGACTCCAGAGTTCCTCCCCACATCTCCCGTCCCCCTTGATTCCTACCCATACCCCTACCAGAATCCCCAGTCTAGACACCTCCTGCCAATACAAGAGGCCAAACTTCCGGTCTGGCATGTAAGGTCCTCCCTCAAGGGGCCCACACCACCTACCTAATCAGGCCTCCTAAGGCACCCACACCCCTCCCCAGGCTGGCCAGGGGCTGCCCTCTCGTCCCTTATGCCACCTCCAGAAGCCATGCTCTCCTCCCCTACCCCAAAGCCCCTACACGCCAGCTCAAGCTTTCTCTCATTTTCCCAGGCCTCCTCCAAACACACTGGTGTTGCTCACATTGTCTCCACTGAATGACCCCAACCCTTCATGGGCTAAGTAGCCAAAGGGCCAGGCTCTCAAATATGGAACAAGCAGGTCACCCAGACACTGCCATCCAAAGGACTATGCACAGGAGGCCCTCTTTTCCCCCAAACCTGCTCTAAATACACCATTAGAGATTCCATCATTTAAGTGGTTGTCAAACTCTCCCTTGATCCCCCTTGGGATGGGGTGCAAACATTAGGCAGTGATGCTGGAGCCAGGACAGCTAGTAAGGGTCCTGATGGATTTGAGAGCATCCCACCTACCACAGCTGCCTGCAATGAGCACTTCCTGGGCTCCTACTATGTGCCCACCAGTGGGCACAGGGCACAAAGACACAAATCCAAATGTACCAGTCGTTGCAGGAATTCAAACTCAAAGAGAAAAGAGTGAGATAAGCCTCTCTAATGCAGCATGACAAATGTCACCCAGAGAGAGAAGGCACAGAGGGAAGAACAGCAAGGAAGAGAGGCAGCCAGGATTCAATTCAACAGAGAAGGGGCTGGGGAAGGGCTCAGAGAAAGCCGAACGGTTCCTGAGGGGTCATCAACAACAACAAGAGCAGAAGAGCCGCCAGCATGTACTGGGTGCTGACTGCCTGCTGAGCACCGCACCAAGCACTTTGCTTGCTCTACTGCAAACTCATGCACTCATTCATTACGGACCCCTACTACCTGTCAGGCACTGTTTTAGGCACTCCGGGTAGAGCAGTGAACAAAATAAACACGCGTTTCTGCCCTCAGAACTACTGAAAGAAGACAATAAACCAGATAAATAAGTAAAATGTATTATATGTTAGATGGCAGTAAGCACTAAGAGGAAAAGTAAAGCAAGAAAGGGAGACAGGGAACGTGGGGGTGGGGCAGTGGGCTGGGTGGTACAACTTTAAACCAGGTGACATTAGAGAAAAGACCTGGAGAAGCTGCATGAACAAGCCATCCGGATATCTGGGGGAAGAGCATTCGAGGCAGAGGGGCAGCCAGTGGAAAGAGCTTGGACAGGAAGCACGCCTGGCGTGTTTGAAGAACAGCAAGGATTCCAGGGTGGCTGGAGTGAAGCGAGAGAGGGGCAGGCAGGGTCAGTGCAGACAGCCGCACAAGTTGTGCACTGCACAGCTCAGGAGGGCGCTGCTCACATGCACCACAGTGCGCTACGCAGAATCCAGTCTGCTCAAATCCTCACCAGGCCCTGGGGTGGGAGATGAGGTCAGAGAAGTACTGGGAAGCCCTGTGGGCCAGGAGAAGGCTTTTCCTCTGAGTGAGACAAGAAGCCACTGTCAAGAGGGTTCTGAACTGGAGGCATGACCTGAGCTGAACCCCTCTGCACAGGATCACTGGGCAGAGAGCACAGAGTAAGGAGGCAAGGTTGGAAGCAGAAGACTGCTTCGGAGGCTACTGCAATAATCACACTCAACTATGTATCGTATTATCCTCACAATCCCACGAGGATGGTTCAATGATCACTCTTTCATAGATGAAGAGATTAGGCTCAAGAGAGATTTGGTAACTTGCCCAAGGTACTCAGGCAGTGGCAGATCGGCCAGGACTGGGAAGCAGGGGATGAGTACATTCCAGGTGGAATGAACAGCATCAGTCATAGAACAGGAGATTGGCAGGGCTTGCACACTTGGGGAAAATGGCAAGGGCAGTCAGCGAAGGCCTGTCTGTGCCCTGGCCACTCTCACACAGAAGCCTGCTAGCAGTGTCCAAGCCAGCATTGCTCCCTGGACCAGAGCCACCACCACCTAACCCATCTCCCTCTCCACGCTTGTCATCCCCACCTCAGTCCACAGGCAGCCAGAAGAGTCCTTAAAAAACATAGATCAGATATTATTTTCTTGCTCTCAACACTCCAGTGGCTTCCCTTCATGCCAGGTGACCAGCAGACCCTCAAGTGATGCTGAGTGAATGGATGACTCCCTCATCCCTGCAGCCTCATCCAGGCCATCCTGTCTCAAAACAGGTGGAAGGGCTACCTCTTCCATCCCTCCTCAGCAGGTGTGGCCAGGACACCATATTAACCAGTCAAAATACACGAGGAGAGAGGGCAGCATTCAGACAACCTTGGGGCAACTTTCAGATTAAATTTTTTTAAATAAAATTGCTTACTCCAGAGCAAACTGGACACAATTTACCACGTTGTGGCCAAGGAAAAGGAGGTCTGCAGATATGCTTGGGCTGGAAAGACTGTAACAGGTGCCTTGTCCCTCTGAGTTCCCAAAGCTCTGGACAGCACTCTCTGTGGGGACGATGTCTAAGAGCTGCATGAGCTGGACAGAGTCATGGGCACTAGGCAGCCAATGAAAGGCCTTCCTCACCGGATCTGTGAATTTAAGGGGTGGAGCCAATAACTATTCTCTTCTGGAGGCTAAATACAGTGGACCAAAGTTATCTCAGAAACTAGGGAAAACTATGAAATTAAGGCTGAAACAAAACTTTACCAAATGTGAGCCGGCGACTATTTGGAACAAAAGGATTTATTTCCCAAGGATCACTACCACTCCCATGGTTTAAACCCAGGCCCTCTGAGGGTCAACTCCTTCCAAAGCCTTTGTTATCAGTAGAAGGAGATACATAAACATACACACATACACTTGCATGTATGTAGGTATATTTTTACAGGAATGGTAACAACACCAAAAGAATGAAAATAGTAACAAGCTCTCCCCCACCCACCCACCCAAGAAAACCGAATTTAGTAACAGAGAGCCTCCCAAGCAGGCCCTGGTAGGAGTGTTAAATGATCACTGCATGAATGACTTGTTCTCTGGTTAAACGGCACAGTTTGTGGGTGGGAGAGGGGTGGGGGGGAGCTCTGGAAGCCAAGTGAGTCCCCAGACCCCTTCAGGAGGCAGATAACTTCAAGTTTTCCTGTACTGCATCAAACCGGTACGAGGCAAGCTTCAAAGGCTTTGCTCTTTGAGCAGGAAGATGGGAGGAGAGGGGTCAGAGAAGCAGTCATGATATCTGTAGAGGAAGGGGGCTGAGTCTCCATGGGGGTGAGGGGCCTGTCTGTCCCGGTTCTCGGAAAGAGGAGACACGAAGAGCAGGATGAATGGCTGCGTCCTAGTCTGACAGAGAAGTATAATATAAAAGAGGGCTCAACAAGGGAGTTCAGGAAAATTACTTTTATTTGACCAACGCCAAGCTTTTCTGGGCAGTCAAAAGCCAAGCAGATGAGGCGAAAAGGTCCTGTGAGAGCTGGTCATCAAGAGTTTCAGAAAGGGCAACAGCTCAGTGAATTCTTCCAAATACATGCAAAGGTCAGACTCAGGCACAAGCGAAAGGACTGGGGGTGGCTGGGTGATGGGGAAGCAGGGTGAAGCTAATGAAAACTACTTGCCCGAAGGTAACAGCCCAATGTCCCACTGGAGGGACAATGAGAAGCTGGTCCTCATTAAAAGTTGGAAATTAGGGAGAGAATATAAGCTTATCTTTAGACAAAGCTGTGGCATGCACAAATCTAGACCCCTATGTGCAAACTGGCTCATCACTGTTCAGAAAAGATAGACATGCACCTTGGGCAGTCCAGAGACGGGCAGGTGGAGGGACCAAGAGAGCCGGCCCCTGGCTCATGCCTTCAGCTTTTGCTTTCTCCACCTGTAGATCCCGGCTGGCCCAGGCTGACTGAATGGGAGAAGCAGCTCAGAGGTCTCCTTGATCTCACCCCTCTGTGCCAGAAAGTACCGAGGACATAGCAGGAGCCAGGCCTTGGAAGCTTTCCAACTCTGGTCCCCCTGCTCCACTACAAATGGGCGCATGTAACCACCTCTGGGGCCACTCTTACAATCTGTAATTATCTTTATCATTTATTTCTCCGTGGACTGCTTCTCTCTCCCACCAGAATGAAAGCTCCATGGGAGCAGAGGCCAGGCCTGCCTTGCTCATCGCTGTGCCCCCAGCCAGCATCTAGAACAGTGGCTGCCACATTGCAGGATCATAGCAAACGAATGCATGGCTCGGAGACTGCCTGGCTTCAAACACCAAGCAGTCATCTCGAAGAGCTGTGCCTGAGCCTGCCCTGCCAGGAGTGGGCTAAGTGCTGGACGGATGGCCCAGTGCCTCCCCCAAAGCTCTCGGCCAGCGCGGGGCCCCCACCCCTTCCCTGCAGTCCCGACCCCTCCTCCTCACCGCACCCCAGAAGCACTGCTCAGGCCACTCACCTGAGCCATGACAAGGGGGAAGCTGCTACGGGGAAAAGGACAACAATGTGCCCTCTGCATTCTATAAAAATGTCGGTGGGAAGAAGCCACAACCAAAACTACAAAGTCATGAACAGATGGAGGGGACACTAGAAATGGAAGGGTCCTGTGAGAACAAAGGACAAGGTCACACAATCCCAGGGCAATAGAGCCAGAGGTACCTGAGGGACACAGGAGTACAGGATAAAGGAAAACAAGTCACACAGCGAAGGGGAAACCTGCAAAATTCATTTCCTTAAGTGACTGTAATAAAGGCTAGTCAAATTCCAGGAGGAGCATTACTCAGGACATCTTTCCTAACACGTTATAAACATTTAGCTTTCTACATTAATTTCCAAAAGGAAAACATCCTCTTTATAACAAGTTCCTAAATGCCTCAGTCAGAAAATAATTTGGATAGGTCTGAGTTAACATGATGGTTTAAAACCCAGGCCAGGTTGCCAAAAATAAAGATTCTTGATTTGGCTGGAGAGTATTAATTTGTGGGACTAATTTTTAACTGGCCTTTTATGATTATAAAAGTAATACATGCTCATTGTTGAAAAATAGGAAACCGCAGAGAAGAAGATGAGAATGAAAATCACCTCTAATTCCACAAGATGAGAACCACTGATAACACTGGTGCATTTCCCTCCTTCTATGAATGAAATTTTAACAGAGTTGAGTGCACACGGTGAATATAATTTCAGTTCCTGCCCTCTTCCAGTAAAGTTCACTTAAAAGCACTCCATTGGTTTCCAAGAAAGAAGTTTACCCTTAGTGAATAAACAAATTAAATAACAAAATGAATAAAAGAAACCCTTCATGAAGTTAAAAATAAAAGTGATTATTCCACTGAACCCCCATTTCCTTAGCAAAAGAAAAAAAAATCACTACAGCTGAGACAAAAATGGCCCATAAGATAGAAGGATTAAACTCATCTTTGTATTCTCTTACCTATATCATATTTTCAAGAAATATATTTTGAACAAGCCACACATTTTTCAAATCAACAGAAGAATTTTATAACTGTATCTTATTGTTTTGAAGCAAAAAATCAAGTCTTAATGGTCTTGGGAAAGTTTTATCTTCCAATCTGCAGGTGAACCAAACCATTTAAAGATGATCAGTTCTCATTCACGGACCATGACATCCAAACGAAAGTCTTATCTCCAATTTTGTTGTATTCTGTGACCTAAACTGTGGAGTAAGCAAACAGCCTTGCCAAGGACATATGTGTCATGTGCTACCCGGCTGGGAGCTGCCCTGATGTCTGCCTGCATCCTGGTGGGGTATGTGGTTTTACATGTAGGCCCAAGGCCTTGGCCAGTGAAGAGTAGAAGAACCTTTCCACCTAGCAGAGAAGACTATCCAGGATCAAGAGCTCCTTAGCACAAGGCATTTTTTTTTTCACCTCTCATAACAGTTCACACTTCATTCAACAAACGTGTCCATGTCAGGCACTGGGCTGGGTGCTCTGGACACAAAGGTGAACAACACTGAATAACACAGACGCTGTGCCCGCTTCCATGGAGCTGCAGTTTGCAGAGCACTTCCCCATCCATCACCCTCACATTAAGCCTGGGAGACAGAAAGGTCATCGCCATTGTTCCCATGTTCTAGATGATAAGGCAAACGTTCATTGGAGTATTCTACCCCAGGTTATGACATGGAAGAGCTAGACTCAAATCTAGGTTTTCTGACTCTTCATCCAGTGCCCCGTTTCTGAGCAATGAGTTGCCCTGACTTCTAGATGGCTGTACGTGTCCTGGTTTCTGGAAGCCTTCTTAGATTCTGACCCTGGACTCAGGCATCTTTCCAGCTTTCCTGGCAAGAGTTTCAGATCCTATTTACTCTCTTCTACAGTGTAGCACACTGCTAGCCTCCCCCAGTGTTCAGTCTCCTTTCCACCCTGAAAAACAGATTTTGCTGGACTCATGGCCTCCCAACTGAAGATATTTCCCAGCTTCCTTTGCAGCGAAATGTAGCCATAGGACTAAGTTCTGGCCAATGGGATAAAAGAATGTGCTACTTCCAGGTCTTGCCCTTAAAACGACTGCATGTATTACTCCCTGATCCTTTCCCCTGGGAGACAGTAAAAACTGAAGCTTCCACCTTCAACCACCAAGTGGAAGCCACGTGTTGAAGACAGAAGGCCTGGACCCTTATCTACTCTAAACTGGTACATGAGAAAGAAATCAGTTTCCACCCAATTTCAGCCAATGTGTCTGTGGAGCTCCCTAATACAGGAATTTGCTCTGTGTCCCATCTAATACAAGAAGCTTGAGTGAGATCAGTTCTACATTCTCTTAGCAAAGCCCCTTGTCGCCAATTAAATACCTTAAAGGGGATGTTCAAAACTATATAAGAAAGTATCCCATTCAGGTTTATTTCATGGAAAACTTTTCAAAAATGAAATTAACAGGATCTCCAAGATGATTTATGTTCAGGTCACAGGAAAATTGAGAGGGCCCAGAAAAGCAAACCAGCCTCCTATAGTAACAGGAGGGGAGACAGCTCTAAGTGATAACACCACCAGTTCTCTCTCCTACAGCAGTTTACTCCATTCCTAGAAAAGGCACCAAGAGCTGAAATCATGTGAATCAAGGCTCATTTCTCCATGGAAACAATGTGATAATAAGAGCTTGTGTTCCCAACCAAGAACTCGATGGTCAACTTTTTAAAGGAATTACATAAACTCCATGTTTTAGTGTCTATTAAAGCCTTGGGACTTTTAAAGCTAGAAGGGCTGCTGGTCCAATAATATACCGCAGAAGATCTTTGTGTGTCCTGTACCATCAAAAGTAGGTGCAAATCAATTAAACCTAACACAATAACCAATCACATGACCTTTCATTTATTCTGATTCAGTAACAGTGTAGTTTGTAGCACTTTACTTCAATAATTCCTGCTGACCTCTGAATATAGTAAATCAGAACACTTAAGAACATCTTCAACAGAGTAAGCAAAGAGGAACTTGGGAAGAAAGTAGAAGTTGTCAGAAAAGTGGTGTTTAAGCCTGACTCTGACACTGACTAGCTTTGGGACCCTGAACAGTAGTTTAAATTCTATAGGTATTTCTAGCCTGCAAAATGAGTCTTTATAACTCCTCTCCTCATAAGGCAGTGGTGAAGACTAGACAATACATGTAAAAACTACTTTGTAAATCACACATGAAAGGTGGATGGCGTTGTTATCATGACCGTGACCTCGGGAAAGGCTTTTGTGAGATTTTGACGAGCATCAACGTGAAAAGGGAGCAGACTACCAACTACCCAGCCACTTTTTGAAAAACTGACCCAGAGCAATTCTTTCGTAGTCCTCTCTTTCCCTCTTTAAAATCCCCCCATAGGCACTAGCTGGCAAGCGTTAGTCAATCTGCTGCATTCATCCTTGCCATCCATTTGCTCACAAGCCACAGGGAAGCCGGCAAGAGCTGCTAGATGTCAGCCATGGCCGTGAAGGAGGGAGAGACATGGCCACTATCAACCAAAAATGCCTTCCAAAGACCCACTGTGCTGTCAGAAACCTCAAAACCAGATTCAGAAAGCATTTTTGGGTCACAGGAAAAGGGAGGAAGAAGAATGCATAAGGTAAGAGTGCAGGCTCCAGAGTGAGACTGTCCTGGGTTTGAATCATGGCTTTTCCACTCACTGTGTACCATCAAAGGCACTGGGTCTCAGTCTCCCTAACTAGAAAGTGGGACTGACAGTGCCCACCCCACAGGGCTACTGTGAGTACTAAATGGGAAAAGCCATGTGGGCACTTAGCATAGTTCTCGGCAGAATGGTAAACACTCGAAGGTTAAGTACTGCTATAATAATTATTATGAATAATAAGTACATCATGCAATACTAACAGTAATTAAGATTTGGCAAATCTATAGTCCTTCATATAAAGACTTTGCTACAAGCTTTATAACCAAGTACTACCTGGACAGCATGCTGAATCACCCACTAATTCCCCAAACCAATCAAGGTTCTTCTGGACTTCTTCCTATTGCCCCAGGATAGGTGAAACGTCTAAGAATGCCCAGCTGGCCAGCTGGCTAGATCCTGACACTTGTTTTTCTGGTTCATAAGTGTCCATCACTAGCCTGAGAGGTGTGCACAGAGGAGAAGAGATTAACTAGGATGTCTGTGTCTAACTTTTCTATCTATGCCGAGGCTGGCCCCCCATCTCTCAAGGTGCAATATATCATCATCTTTAAAACACGGCCCTACACCAGCAAAATGAGGCTAGTCAGCACCCATTTGGTGGACAGCGCCACATCCCTAAACACACCCTGGAGGCAGGGGAACTACCTCGGTGCCCTCCGGGCTCTCCCTGAAAGGCTAGTACACCTTCACTATTAACACCACGGCTGCTACTCCCTACAACCAGGGAGCAACTTTACCGCTTCCCAAACCCCTACTCTTTCCTTATCTCACTCCAGCATCAAAACCACACTGTAAGGGGCTGGACAGGAATTGTTATACCTGTTCCACAGATAAGGCATCAGCCACAGTTTGAGACATTAAGTTATTTGGCTTAAGCTATCTGCTGTGTGAGTGGCAGAAACAGTCTAGAACGCAGGTTATCCGGTTCCCAATTAGGGAACCTTTCTGGAAAATGTGGGTATTTGTTTTTAAACGTTTGACTGCCATAATGGTGCTTTGCTTCTCAAGAATTCATTAACCAAGGTGTCTCGGTTCCAGTACAGTGCAGATTCACATACTTAAAAGCCACTCACACAAGCAGATGTTCCCCACACTCTAGAATTCTAAAGGGCAACTGAAAACAGCCATGCCGATTAACATAACTGACAATTCCCAGTTCTGGCTCCGCTGAGATGAATCTCTGTCTGGATTCAGCTAGTAGCCTCATAGCAGGTCTCTGCTGCGGTTAGTCCCTCTGCTCCAATCCAGCTGGAACATTCACACTGGACTAATGCTTTAGGGAGCATCATTTCCCATCACTAAAATCATAATCAGAATAAAACAACTTCAGTGGTTTTTTACCACTCTCTACCTCACTAGGTAAACTTTGACTTGCCACTTAACCTTGCTGAGTTTCTTCTTCTACAAAACTAAGGATTGGACTAAATAGAGTCTTGTCCACTTCCAGCTCATGACTCTAAAACCCGCAGCCAAGCCCAAATCCTGCATCTGGAGGACAGTGGGAGACAGAGGATTCCACTGGTCAAGAGTCTCCATGGCTTGGTTTTTATACCTGGATCCACTGCTTCTTAGCTATGTGACCTTAGGCAGGTTACTGGATAACTCTGTGCTTCAATTTCCTCATTTCTAAAATGATGCTAATAATTGTACCTACTTCATGGGGTTTTGTAGGCATTAAATCAGGTAATATATGTGAAGTGCTAAGGACATCATAAGAACTCTCTCTATATTAGCAATTATTATCGTCTGAAATGAATAACCCTCCATTCTAGGCAAGGCTGTGTCCCTGAATAAAAGCTGGTCATTCCTACCTCTGTGCTTTTAATTATGATGTGTTCCCACCCACCTGCTCCCTGGAAATACCTGTGCTACCCTTTTCTGTGAATCAAAATTCTACACATCCTTAAAAAGTCTGGATTAAATCTGGTCACTTCCATGAAGCCTCCTCCCTCACGTGGCAACTCACAAAGAACTCTCTAGTCTCTGAATTCCTGTAGCAATTATAGATCGTCTAGACCACTTTATTGGCATTATATGTGGCCTTGGTTTATCCATCTGCAGATAAAACTGCAGGCTCCTTGGCCACAACAACTATTTCTGTTCTTCCTCTGGGTCTCCATGGTGCCTGGTATATTGCCCTTCAGGTATTTGTTGACTGAATAAAGAAATGTATAGTACTACACCCAAAGAAATATGCAGTAGGTTTTCTTTTAGTTGATGTGGCTCAGCTATTGATTTGCTGTACTTTGGAGCCAATTAAAGATAACATAAAGATGAACATCAGCAGGGCAGGGACATCCATGGCCAGCTAAGTCCTGATCATCAATAAAAGATACTGATATCTGGCCAACCTGAAGAATAAGAAAAACACAGGTGGCAAAAGGAAACAGTATCCTAAAATCCAAAGTACACTGCAAGACCAAGCACGTGAGCCTATATACTGTTAGGGTGGGAAAGTTGAGGTTTTCCCAAGCTGCACTCACTCACTCAGCAACAATTTATTGACTACTCTGTGCAGACACTGTCTTAGTTGCTGGGGATACAGCAGAGAAAAAAACAGACAAAACTCCTGCCAGTGTTCCAGGATCTAAGGAGGAACGCTAGGTATAATGCCACCCTCTAGCTCCCAAGTGAAATCCGCAGAGCAACAACTTCTTGCACCAACTCCTCTTGTTATGCCTTCAAGTAACGGAAAAAGAAAAAAATGAAACATACTATTCACAAGTAACCAAACAGAGGCAGAGCTCAAAGTGCACTGTCACTCCCAATGAGGCTTCCCTCATTCTAGAATCTACTGGGGAAGTTCGCCATGTAGCACTCTGCACCCTAAGACAGCTGAACTCTAAGCCTCTAACACCCTAAGTCCCAGCTGAGCTCTGAGACTAGCATTGCTTAAATATCAAACCTCTCAAATAGCAAATGTGGCTCTTGAGGCCAAAAACAACTCAGAGGTGGGAGAGCAGGAAGGGAGGGGTGGTAGGTAAAGGATCGGGTAGTTTTCACCACTGCAAAACCTGAAGCTCTTCTCCTTTGGAGCAGGAACCTCTTCTAATCTAAAGTCTCAAAAAAAAAAAAAATTTTTTTTTCCTCCAGCAGGATACTGAAAATAGCTTTGCATTTAACATTTAAAATTGTTTTTGATCCCACACTCCTTCAGCTCTGCTCCCTCCTGCAAACTCGTTCCATTCCCTAAGGGCACTTATAAGTATATTTCAAAAGCAACAAACCAGAGTCACCATTTTTATCCCTAAGAGTTAAAAAGAAAAAATGATTTACATAATTACATGGAAGATAAGTTGATGAAGAACACAGGAATCTTATCTGGACCAAAAGTTCTAGGACAAAATTTCTTTCAACTCGTCAAGAGAGATAGCAGATTAAAATCAAGGTTCATATTGAAGGCATAACTGTTGGGTACCACACATGGGAACTTCTTGAGTTCCTCATTGTTTGTGTGCCACCTACTTCTTCAAAACGAAAGTGGAGGTAGCTACTGGAGGGCAGGTTTGAACAATGAAATACATGCATGTTCTCCCGTGACATTGAGAAAACAGGATTTTATAGCCAAGAAGGACCTGAGAAATCAAAGTTCAATGAGCGCAACTTACTCAAAGTTACTCAGCAAGTCAGTGGCTGGCAAAGACTGGAGCCCAGGCCTCTCCCAGCTCCCAGCCCGCAGTTTTCCCCACTCTCCACACCACTGTCTCATTTATAACACATGAAATGAAATCTTAAAGGCACAAAGGCAAAAATCCCTTTTATAAACCTTTTTGTCAGACTAGAAAAATAGTAGGAGAAGTGACTTAGGTAAATGGGTCCCATTAACGCTAGTAGTAAATGACCTTTAATGCTATATAGATGGGGGTCTAGCTTCAGAAGGCTTAATTAATGCTGATAACGCTTTAGTACTAAATAGTATGGTTTCAGCTAGAGTCAGCACTAAACGGCTTTTGTGGGCTTGCCTGGGAACCAAACCACCATTTAGTTCATTTTTTTCTATAGAAAAATTTATCCCAAGTTTCCATCAAATGCCTTACAAATGAACTTTTGACACAAAATCTGTTTTTAAGATGGCTGTGCATATAAAACAGAATTCTGAAGTCTGAAGCTCTGCACTAGACATAATTAAAACAGTAATAGGGCTTCCCTGGTGGCGCAGTGGTTGAGAGTCCGCCTGCCGATGCAGGGGACGCGGGTTCAGGCCCCGGTCCGGGAGGATCCCACATGCCGCGGAGCGGCTGGGCCCGTGAGCCATGGCCGCTGGGCCTGCGCGTCCGGAGTCTGTGCTCCGCAACGGGAGAGGCCACAACAGTGAGAGGCCCACGTACCACAACAAAACAAAACAAAACAAAACCAGTAATAGTTAGTGATACATGCTAGGAGTATATTTATGAGAAAACCCTTCAAACCCTTAATTTGTTTATGTGCAATATAATGTTTTATTAAAAGCCTTCTCAGCAGGATATGGTAAACTGCTATTTGTACAATGTATAACCAAGGGCAAATGCTCCAATTTTGAGTGCAAGTATTTACAGGGCTGTTGGCACTGAGCTAAGGGTTACAGGGAGGATAAAACATCTAAACTCAAGGAACTAAAAATCCAGTTACACTGGCCTTTATTTTACTTCAAGAACAAAACTACTTCCAATCTCAGGACCTTTGCACTGGTTGTTCCCTCTTCCTAAGATACTTTCCCCACATCTTCCTGCAGCTGAGCTCAAATGTCACCTCTTCACCCGAGGACCCAGCTAAAGCAACCTCCTTCATCATCACTACTGTTTTACTCTATGTGGTTGCTTACCTAGCATCTAGCACTACCAGGAGTTAACATGCTTAACTGTTTACGGTCTGTCTCCTTCCCCTGGGACTGTTTTGTTCACTGCTGTACCTTCAGTGCCTGGAACACTGCTATACCTTCAGTGCCTGGAACACTGCTATGCACACGGCAGGCATCCAATAAACTTCACTGAATGAGTCAATGAGTAGAATTGGAGGGTGGGAAGTGAGGACAAGATAATTATTCATAGGACAATTAAAAAATGAGAGAACTGACCATCCTAATTGGAATCGATATGATCAATATGCTAATTATGAAGTGCCAATGCTTCTGAATGAATGGCTGGCAATCAAAAGTAAAAAAAGTGTGAGAGAGAGAGCACAAAGGGGACAAATGTCATCAGAGGAGGTTTCACAAAGAAGGGAGTTTCAAGGCAGGCTGGGGCCAAGAAGAGAGGCCTCTCAGGTCAAGGGAGAGAGCTGAGGGAAGACAGACAGAAGGAGAGAGTAGGGCATGGGGTGGCCTGGGCAGGGACAAGCAGAACTGAACCCCAGGCACTGGGCTCGGTCTGCAAATGGAGGTAGAGGCAGGGAGCAGGGCTGGTGAGCAGGGGGAACAGGGTCAGACTCTGGAGAGCCTGGAAGACTGGATACAGGAGTGTCAACCACAGGCCACTGGCAGCAGGGCTGTTCTTGGAAGGCAAAGTTGGCCACATCATGTGGGAGGAAGTAGAAGGTAGAGCAGAAAACTGGTTAAAGTATGACCTTGATGGTCTAAGCATGAGGGAGGCAAAAAGAGCCTCTTCCCTCTGCTTAGACATGAGAGAGATATAAGTGAGCAGGAGACATCCCCCCTCTTCGCCCCCCCAAAAAAGACGACTTCCAGAGTATTTCACAGTAGCATTCCATGGCAGATTCAGGTCAACTTCCCAAACATTCTATACTTGGAGCATTCAAGAAGGTGAACAGAGATTTAAAACAATAACTCTGAGGGCAGGGCATGTCTTTCCATGCCTTTCAAATCTGAGTTTAATTACCTTCAGTATAGCCTGTGTTTATTATCTTTCTATTCTTTGAGAAAAAAAAAAGTAGTATCTAATTTCACCATGCAGTATACATTTGAACATTATATAACACATTTTTATGTAACGGGTTCTTGAGATAAAACAATGTTTCCCTTACTATCTAAATGTATTTGGGGAACAACTGGCATTAAAAAATATATTTATATATACGTACACATTAAGGCTGTGGACATCTGTCTTTGGGGTAAGAAGCTGGAGAGAGGAAGAAGGTGAGAGACTTTACAAAAGGTCTCCTCCCCGTGACGCTCTCCGCAGATGGTCCGGCGGGGGCAGTGGGTGAGGAGTTCTGTTAGGAGGTTCATCTCACACAAGCTGCCTGGGGAGGGGTTGGCTGAGCCACATGAGGCTTACGTCAGAGCAACGCCGCAGAAAGGCAGGAGGAAGCAAGAGATACAGAAATGTACAACAGGATGTGAGATGCACACTCACAAGCCCCTGTAACTCACACCTGGGTAATATCCAGACGTGCACCCCTTGTGTCCCACCACAGAGGACTTCAGTCCTGCTTAAAAGGAGGTATACACCATGTCTGTCAGCAATAAGACTGGTCACCAATCACCTCGGGCCTGCCTGGCTCCTGGCCTGGTGCTGGCTGCTTCAGACACGGGATCAAATCCAGTGGTTCCTCCCAGCAGGCATCTACCGCAGTGGTTAGACAGCAGACTTGGGAAGTGTCCGTCCCTCCCCCGTCCCCCTGCACCAATCTGGCTCCACCCCATACCAGCTGGGCAGTTCACAAAACCACCTCACTTGTAAAATAAGGATAATCATGGTACCTACCTCATAGGGCTGTTATGAGGATTAAACAAGTTAATAAACATAAGGTGACTAACATATCTGCTGGCACTTAGAGAATGTTCAATAAATGTTAGCTGCCATTACCATCATTATTATTATTTCTATTTTGCAAATGAGGTAAATCAGACTCAAAGAAGCTAGCTAATTTGCCCAGGTCACACATTTCAAACAGTAGTTGAAAGCATAAGTACTTGTAAATGTTTTACTCAGCATATGTACAAAATCTAATGGGTAGAGTATTAACCAGAATATTAAATTAGACAGACCATCCATCCCCTTCTTTAACCAGGCTGGATAAGCATGAGTTTACCCTATTTAAAAGGACAGCATGTACTAACATAAAAATAATTTCCCATCATGTGCCAGCACTCAACGTTCTCCTGAAGCAAAGATGACTAAAGCTTACCCAATCTCATCTCCCCGACTTTAGGTCCCCAACTCAATCCCTCCTTCCGTGCAGACCTAACTACTCATGGCCACGCCCACTCGTGCCCCTGCTGCATCCCTCCTCTCATGCTCCCACCTCTCCACAGGTATATCCCCTTCCCTCCATGTGCTTAGTCCCTGAGTGCCTATCCCACCCCATCTCCTCCTCCTCAAGATCATTAATTGGGATTGGACAAGCATATCCTGAAGGCTCCCTATGCCTGTGATTTGGGGAAACCAAGATGAACTCCCCACAAAGTGCTTGGCCTGGAACCAGCAGGTAAGATATTCCCAGAGACAGCCCAACACGATATGGGATGCAGCAGTACCTAAAATAATTAGAGCTAGATCAAGGGCTGGGGACACTGCCGCCCAGCGTGGGGAGGAAGAAAAACAAAATGAAGAAATAGCTCCAGGAGGACCAAGCATTTGAGCTGGGTCTTAAAGAAGAGTAAGATTTGGATGAGAGAAGGCTGAGGCATAGAACGGGCCAAGGGCTGGTCCAGGGAGCGGACAGCTCTTCAGCTTGACTGGACAGTCCAGTGCACACAGCCAGGCGGGCTGCGTGTGGAGACGCAAGAAGGAGCAGCAAGACTGACAGCTAACATCCATGAACGTTTATTATGTTCCATGAAGAGCTTCATGTATTTTTAATTCTTTAACTCATTGAATCCACAATGCAACACTCTGAGGTAAGGACTAAAGTGATTCCAGTCTTACTGATGAGAACGCCAAGACACAGAGAGCAAAGCAACTTGACCACAAGTCATAAACCTAGTAAGAAACAGTTACGATATAAAATCTGGCTCCAAAGTCTGGGCTTTTAACCACCCAACCAAAGTCCCTCTCAGGACAGCCTGATGGTGAAGGGGTACAGCTGTCATGAGGATGAAATGAGACCATGCTTGCAAGCAGTTTGCAACCTGTAACTCCAAGGCCACGGATGCTGGCAATAGGCTGCCGTGAATGTCTACAATGGACCTGCTAGCAGCTGAAGCAGGAGAGACACATCAGGACTGGAAAGGGGACCTGAGCCCACTGGGCTAGTGTGAAGAGCAGAGGCCCAAAAAGACACCTACTTTTAGGGTGTGCAGGAAGGAAACCAAGAAAGCAATGTGACCTAAAGGCTGAGGGAGGAGAAGATTTCAAAAAGGAGGGAAAGACAGGTGGGTATAAGCTGCAAAAGGACCAAGAACAACAATTTAGGACTAGGAATGAGGCCCTGGGATTCAAGACTTAAAGTTTTTTCAGATATTTGAGATGAAGTATGAAGAAGGATAGTAGAGAGGGTGCAGGAGCTAAGAGTGGAGCCGATGAGAGTGGAGGGGGTGACCGTTCACAGCCCTGGGAGAGGCTGCCAGGCAGGGAGGGGAGCGAGACAGGGGACCCAGGGGCACCAAGTGCAGACACATGAAAGCTGCCCACTGCACAG
This sequence comes from Monodon monoceros, assembly GCF_005190385.1. Taxonomy (NCBI): domain Eukaryota; kingdom Metazoa; phylum Chordata; class Mammalia; order Artiodactyla; family Monodontidae; genus Monodon; species Monodon monoceros. The sequence goes on along the minus strand of NW_021703784.1, from coordinate 65,329,389 downwards.
TGGCCCACAGCAGCCCTGTTTCTTCCCCTTCCATCCTTCCCTCCTCAATCAAGACAAGGGCTTTTCTAGGGTTGGTAAGGAGACTGAGGGCAAACAGCACGAAGGATATTCCCGTGACAGGACCGACAGGACCCTGGCAGCACTGAGAGGGAGTGTCAGCAGACACTGAGGGAGGGCTTCCTGTGTGCCAGGCGTTTTACCCACATCATTTCCCCTGATGCTCACAGGGACTGTAGGAGGCAGGCTCCTTCATCACACCACAGAGGAGGAGCCTGCAGTCAGAGGAGTCTAGCACTTGTCCAAGGACACACCACCCAACCCAAGTCCCAGGTCCTGCTACCAGATACCAGGCTCCTGCCCAAATTGAGGGTCTAAGAAGAGGGAACAGGGGAGAAATTCACTTGCTTTTTCCAAACTGGGAGGAAAAGAGGAGAGATGGGGGAAAGGGACAAGACATTCTGAGCCGGAAGGAAGAGATGCTGAGGGAGCTTAAGTCAGGGCAGGTCTTGTTTAGAGACAGAGGGAGGAGAAAAGCCAGGGTGGGTGTCTGGGGCAAGTCTGGGTATTATGATGTAGTGGCAATGAGAGAAAAGACTGTGGAGAAGGGTGACATACCTGTATTTCCAGGCTCCTAACTAAACCTCGAGGTCTAAAAAGGAAGTAAAAAATTACTTCCCTGCAACTGCTATCACGATGTTAACGAAAATCACTACCTATGACTGTAACATCATATGGGGCAGAAACTGTTTCTTTAATATTTGACTTTCTCCAACCACCATGAGTTGATGGACTCATAAATAGAAGAAAGCCCATAGAAGGAAGGCAACCCTTATACCAAAGAGAGATACAGAATATTTCGTTTTTACATATGCTTATGCATTTTGTTAACAAGTCTTTCTACAGTGCCTGTCCATTGTTTAGTATATAAACTGCGTAGAGATCGTTGGTATGGAGTGATAAATCTGAAAGTAGGGCCACTTCCTTTTCCTCTCTGTGGTAGGCGAACCTCTTCTGCAAATAGCAGACAAATTCCTGAGTAGTCATCATTTTATAAATCATTTGAAATGGATTCTTTAAAACACCATCTGTTGATCTGTTTAAGTTTCCCAAGAAAATAGGACTTCAGCTCAGATATTCTGGAGGCTCCAGCAGGTAAATACCAACCTGAATTCAGCTGTATTAAATATTTAGAGATGCACAGAACTTTAGAGCAGCAGGAACCTCTGAGATCACCTAGTTCAACTGCCTTACCTTCCACCTGAGGCAAGTAGAACTCAGAAAGGTTCAGGGACTTGCCCCAAGTAGCACAGCCATGAAAGCCCAAGTCTGGGCTAGAACCAGGAGATTCTCTCAAACAAGTGCTCTTCTACCACACCTGCTCCTTTCTCTTTCCCTCTTTCTAAACTCTAGGGGTTGGAATAAGGTATAAATTTAACCATAGTTTTAACTTACTATTAGTATGCACTGGCTACATCTACAATCAAAACCAAAAATGCCCCTACAGATCCAGCTTTAGATAATACAGACAATTTCAAATCCTGCCCAGGAGATTTTAAAGCCTTCTAAATATGTTCAACAAAGTGTTTTAAAGACTTATTAGTAAAGTGAATTCAGTAACAGAGCATGGAGTGAAAGATTCAATTTTGTGTTAAAAAAATATTTTAGAGTTTCATTGATATGGAAATCAAGTTTAACAGCAGTGATTTTTTTTTCTTTTTAAAATCTTGCAAGCACGGAGAGCATGAGATTATTCAAAACTGCTCAGGAGCAGCAATGATTATTTTAAGCTCATGATTCAACCAGTACATTAATTAAAAACTCCACCAACCCAATTGACAGATCCTGATATCAATGAGACAAGAAGAATTAAAATAATAGTTGCCATATAAAAATAGATTAAAGGAAGGAACAGCAGCAGATGTCAGGAGGACAAATGACAAGCAAGCACTGTGTGAAACTAGATGCAGCTAATGGGCAGCTTTTATGGATTTTTTAAAAAACGAAGATCCTGGAAATACACGTACGGTCAAGAAATGCTTCTTCGAATCTAATTTCTGGAAGCTGAGTGATAAAACTTGGCTAATAATTCCTTGCCGAGGAGTAGCTATGTAAGCAGGGAGAGGAGACAGCACGCGCAAAAGTGCCAAAACAACACTAGGTGACTCGGAAGGGGCCGAGGCAGGGGAGGGAAAAGAAGATGGGAAAGGTGAGGTGAGGGGGGACAGCCTGATACCCCACCGGCCCGCACAAACTTGACAACAGACGCCCATGTCCAGTGCAGCCTTTCCTTCCCCCGCGCCTGCCCTCGGTTCCGCAGCCGGTTCCCACGACCCCTCGGGGTGACTGACTCGAGCCCCACAAGGTCGGCATTAATTTCTATTCTTCCACTTATTCCTCTGAGCAAACAAGAGCTCTCTTGGCTGTCAGCGTCCGGCAATCGTGAGCGGGAAGCTTTTTCTTTGACATCTGTCAAACCCCGTGCTAAACCCAGCCTCGCTGCGGTCTCCAGGACTCCAGGGCGGGCGGCGGGCCCACACCTGGGCGCCGGGCGACATCCCCGTGCCGTGGAGCACCTGCTCGCAGACCCAAGGGGGATCCTCCCCGGGCTGCCCAGGACCCAGATGGCGCAGGCCGGACGAAAGTTCGCAGGTTGGGGTCGGCCGCATCTCCGGCGGGGAATACCCGGGTGCAGCGGCAGCACCCGCGACAAGGCCGAAGGGGCAACGGGGGGCTCGGACTCCCCAAGCCCGGCGGAGACGCCCTCCCCGCCCCCACCCAGCCCCGCAGGCTCCCGAAAGGGAAGTGGAGGAGGCGGAGGAAGAGCAGAAGCAGCATCTCTCGCCCAACGCCCCTGGGGTGCAGCCGTCAAGGATGGTCGCCTCGGGGGTCCCCGAACCTTCCAGGGATACATCCTAGGACTCGCCCTCAGCCGGGTCACTGCTCCCAAAGGGTGGAGCTGTCCCTTTAAGAGGCAGCTGGCTGCTCCTACCTCCTCTCCCCGCCACCCCCCGGGTCAGGTAGCGATGCCCGCAGAGGGGAGGTGGGTATTCCCGCAGACTCTTTCCCGGTCCCTTTAAGGGCGCCTGCGGCACCTCTGCCCGCTCTACCCCGCAGCGCCAACCCCCGCGAGTGAGGATGGGGGCGGACGGGCGCGGCGCCTTTAAGGAGCGCAGCCTCCCCGCGGCCCGGGTGGGGGCAGGGAGCGGGCACGGGCCCTTTAAGGCCGGCAGCGGGCACGTCGGTCAGGGCTCCCCGGCGGCCGGGCTGCGCCCCGGGCGGCGGCTGAGGCGCCGCGCCTGCCAGGGTGCTAACGGCCCCGACGGGGTGCCCGCGGCCGCGCCGCTGGCCGCGGCCAGCCCGACACTCACCGTGGCTCGCCGGGAGCGCCCGCACCCGCGCCCCCACTCGGATCCCGCGGCGGCGGCGGCGGTGAGTCCGGCGCGGGTAAACAGGCACCTCCGTCCCTGACCTACTTTCTGCCTTCCCTAAATGTCGCACCACTAACCTACTTTCCGACCAATCCGCTCCCCGCCGGCCCAGGCCCGGCCCCCCGCCCACCAATCGCTGTGCCCAACCCCCCTTCCCCGCCCACCAATGGAGGAGTCGCGGAGCCCGGATACCTGCCTCTTCCCGCCAGCCAATCCTAGCGCCCGAAGGGAGCCGGTCTGGGCGGCCGCCCCCGGCCAATCCGCGCGCGGCTCGGCGGCCTGCTGGCCAGTTGTGTGGCAGCTAGAGAGGCCGCTGACCAATGGCGAGGCGGCGGGGGCCGGTTTACCTGCTACTTTCCCGCCACCAATCGCTTGGCGCACAGAAGCGCACGCCCCAAGGAGAGGACCAATCCGCGCGCTTTCCCTGGATTTCCTCGCCCCTGTCCTCTCTCCCCTCAGGTCTCCCGCTAGCCTTGGCCACTGCGGGTGCAGACGCCGCACTCCTTACAGTCGCCTGCGATGTCCCTTTTCTCTAGGTCCCTGACTTGCTTCTGGCTCAGGGCTCTTACTCCCCCTCGCCCTTTTTCACTCGGGACATCCTGACGAAAGCAACATTCCCTCACTCCCCTTCCTCCAACTCCATCTAGGAGACCAATTTTAGGAACACAGAGTGCCAGACCCTTCCCAAAACATCTTGGTTTGCCAAAGTCCAAACGAGAGAAAAAATACTTAGTATTTCCAGAAGGCTTTTCCATCCAAGTGTTCTTACGTTCTTTTCATTCGTCCTGACCTCTAAGCATCCCACTGGAGCTGTCATTCTTGTTCAAAAGCGGAAACTCAAGCCTGGAGCGATTCCATTCAGTGACCGCACCTATTGTGTGGCAGACAACTTCCCGGTGGCTCTAGTCTTTACCGTAGAAAAGCTGTCCAGTGAGTGAGACGGAAGGAAACAAATAGTTACAGTTACAGAAAATAAACATTTCATAACAAGAGACAACTTTAGTACTGAGAGGACGGAGAATCTGTCTTATTTTTGCATCTCAAGCATTTAACAGAGGGCCTTTAGCTCAAAGAACTCCCTACCCTTTTAGATGTTAAACTCCTTGAATACAGGGACCTTGTCTTTTTTGTTATACTCGCCCCTCCCCTTTAGTCCCTAAGGAGGGGGGGGGGGGGGGGGTGGAAGGAATGGAAGTGTGGGGAGGGTGCATGTTTGTTGACTGGATATATGAACAAACAGATCTAAATCACTCAGTCCTGTGAGCCAGACTAGCCCCTATGACTCTAGAATTCCAGCCTTGCTCCTTGAACATAGATGCTGCATTTAAAACATTGTAAAACTGTAGCCCATCCCCAGCTCACTGCCAAGCACATAGTGGTTGCCCAGTATGTGCTTGGGGCCTGAATGTTGACGGTTTTCAAGGTTAACCAACTTCATTGGTAGCTTACTACTTTTCCTAAGTTTACATGCAGGTAGAATCTGACTGCTGTTTACTCTTTCTCTGCCCTGATTTCATGAAGAGACCACACTATGTAAGTGGGATTTTAACAATGTACTTGACGAGATGTTGTGGACAAGATGAAGAAATATAAGCCTGGATTCTAATATAACTAATTGGACGAATAACTGTTAAGTAACCATCACCTAAAGATGCTGACTAATGAATCCTTGCTGACCTGAAGGAAGGGTGGAGGTAATAGATATTTGTGCAGCATCTACTGCATGCTAAGTGCTTTCCCTGCATCTTCCCCCTTAATCCACACAATCCCATTTTACAGATGAGGAAACTGAAATTCAAAGTTTAACCAGCTGACTCAAAGCCACAAGTCAAACCAGGTTCCTTCGACTTCAAAACCTTTAGACCACACCAGTTACCATCAGGATGGCAGAAGGCTCTCTCCATGGCCCAGACTTCGGGACTTTTATTACAGTGCTCTGAATGAAAACCCAGAGGATCTGCACCGAATTTCCAGATAACACAAAGCCAGGAGGGAAAGAGACACCATTATGTAACATAAGCCAAATGCAATGTTGGAGCAATGGGCTGACTCTAACAGGGATAAATGTGGGGAGTCCTGCCCTGGACAATCAACTGCTGAAAGGCAGCTGGGGGCAGAGGTATCTTAGCAGATGCATGTAAGAGTAAGACTAAAGGGTCTTAGGTGACTCACTCTGAGTCCTCAGTGAAGTGTGGCTGCCAAAATAATGCTGATTTAGGCTGCATCGATAGAAGTCTAACATGTAAAGCATGGTGGGGTTACAATGCTGCCCAGTGTTTGTCATTATGCACGTGGAATACTGTCTCCAATCAAGGCTTGGCAAAGAAAAACTATGCACAGAAAAGGGACCAGGATGTAACAAGGCTGGGAACTATGTCTTACTAGGAAATATTAAAGGAAGCAGAGGGTTTCGCCCCAGGGGTACAAGGTAACTGTCTTCATAAATTTGAAGAGCTGTCAAATAGAAAAGAAATTAGACTTATTTTTCAGGGCCCCACAGGGTGGAAGGGGGACCCCTGTGGGTAGAAATTCTAGAATGACTCAATATGAAGAATCTTCTAAAAAACAGAGCTTCTTCTGCCTTGATAAGTTGAGTTTTTTGTCACAGAACTTGTCCAAATAAGAACTGGATGACCACATGGTGGGAATGGGGTTGGAATAGTTATCTTTCAGGACATTTCCCCCCTGAGATGATGTGGTTCTACTTTCCATACCTTGGTTTTCCTCTTTTAAAGTTTATCACTCTGCCGTTTCCTACCCTCAGTGGCCAAACTACTATTTGTTCTCACATGCACCTGCTCTTCCATATGTAATTATGTTTTCCCTTGTTTCTCTTTGTTGGAGATCCCAAACACCTCCATCTTTCTCAGGTACCTGCTTCCCTTTTATTTGTACCTTCTAGAATACCAAATTTCCAATTCTCTGGCCACCAATAAGGTTGAAGTATTGTCCTCTGTCTAAAATTCACTGGGCATGAATAGAATCCCTTGGATAAAAGGAAGGGAAAAGAGAACCTTTTTTTTTCAATTTTATTTATCCTTGGCAGCGTTGGGTCTTCGTTGCTGCACACGGGCTTTCTCTAGTTGCGGTGAGCAGGGGCTACTCTTCATTGCAGTGCACAGGCTTCTCATTGCGATGGCTTCTCTTTTTGCAGAGCACGGGCTCTAGACGCGCGGGCTTCAGTAGTTGCGGCACATGGGCTCAGTAGCTGTGTCCTGCGGGCTCTAAAGCGCAGGCTCAGTAGTGGCGCATGGGCTTAGTTGCTCCGTGACATGTGGGATCTTCCTGGACCAGGGATCGAACCCGTGTCTCCTTCATTGGCATGTGGATTCTTAACCACTGTGCCACCAGGTAAGTCCCGAAAAGAGAACCTTTATTGGGTACCTACTGTGTGCCAGGTGATTTAAATGCATTATTTAATGTAATCCTCACATCACATTAACCCCAGCAATTGATACGCTAGCTCTCTACACTTGCTAAGTGGGCATTTATCAAGTAACTTAACCTCTTTTGCATCACAGTTTCCTCATCTGTAATATAGGGACAATCTAGTATCTACCTCACAGGATTGTTGAGAGTTAAGTGAGATGATAGAAAGCCCTTAGCATAATGCCTGGCACACAGTAAAGATTCAATATATATTAGGTTAACAGTTCAATGAAATAGACATATTACTGCGCCCATTTTACAGATAAAGTTAGTGAAGATAAAGTAGTATAATCCAGACTCTGATTCAATGATCAGACCCACTAGAATTAACTGAAGAGTTTTAAAACATACAGACTCTCAAGCCCCAATCTACAAGATTCTGATTCACTATATTTGGGATCTGAGATGCAGTCAAATTTGGGAATGGCTGGTCTAATGGAATAAGCACAGGCTCTGAAATCAAACAGACCCGAGGTCAAATTCCAGGACTGTTGGATTGAATGGAGAAGCCAGTGACAGGACTGGGAAGTTATGTAGTCATGCTCTCTTTGGAAGGAGGTTGAGAAGTCCTGAGGTGGACATGTTAAAGTTCTTGTGGAAAGCCAAGTACGAATGTGTTGCTATAAATAGTAGTAATAATAACAACAATATTTACTGCAGGTTGACAGTGAGTCAAGCACTGTTCTAAGAGCTTTATATGCATTACCTCGTTCAATTTTCACAAATTCCTCTAAGGCAGGTACTTCTATTATTCCCATTTTACAGATTGGGAAACTGAAGATCTCAAGCTGTTTAGACAGTCTGACCTCAGAGCTCACACTCTTAACTACTTCAGTAATTTGCCTCTTCCTTTGGACAGTTCCTCTGGAAAACAAATAAGCCTCATATTTTAGAGACACAGGTTCAGGAGTCATCAATTCAAAGATGGTGAGCATTATTATTTTTAAAAATTTTCCAATTGATTAGGGTTTCATGTAGAGAAAAGGAGAATATCCAGGACTATGCCTTAGAGATGGGGATGTCATCTCAAACTTAGGGAATGCAAGAAACAGAAGCCTCCTCAAGTAACTTAAGCCCAAAGGGGGAGATTTCTTGGGAGGAGACAACGGTGACACAGAACCTTAGAGTAGGAAGCACAGCAAATCCTCACAGAGGACTAGAACTGGGGCACCATTAGGCATTAAACAGTTCTCATCTCCTCCTCTCTCTGGGGTTGTGTGGCCTCTGGACTGGTCTTTTCTCTGTCTATCTGCCTGATGATTCTCTTTTTCTGTAGCTCTTTACCCTCCACCCCATTTGTACATGGTCCTTCGTGGATGCTTTCAACCCCTGAGAGAAAGAGAAAGAAACAGGAGAAGCTGTCAAAGTGGGAGGTGTGGACTGAGCAGAAGTCCCCAGATGTGTGCCTACTGAGGTGAAAGAGAATCAGAACAGGAGGAAATACGAGAGGAATAAGAGCAAAGGCAGGAGGAGTGAAAAAGTGAAAAGCTGGGTTTGAAAAACTTTGGAAGAAAGTCTCACAGACAGGTGTGGAAGCAAGATGAGGGAAGCTTACACTTGAGCAAAAGGTTTTGGTTAGAGCAACAAAGACATCTGAGTGTAAGAAAGCTGTTTCACTAAAACTGCTCCTAGAGCCAGAAGCTCGACGTAGGATGTTAGGAAAATCAGGGATAGAAACCAGTGAAGACATGACGCCAGGGAGTAACAGATCACTTTTTGAAGACGTTGGTTATTTAAGGGGAAATTAGAAAAAGAATCATAGCTATCTCTTAGCAGCCAACCCAACTGAAAGTGGTTTGTGTTGATATGTGTATGTCTGCTTTGATTTTTTTTAACCAAGGTGGACATATCTGGGTGTACAAAAATGGGAACTGTAAAAGGTCAGGCGTTGATGGGTTAACCAGTGTTTCTTTCAGCTACTTTTAAAAAAATGAACTCCTTTGGCTCTTTTCTGAATGGGACGGTCCTAGCAGCTCAGAACGAGAGAGCAGTAATACCTTATTTGGAATGTGTCCTAGACCGTGTAATTGGGCTTTAGATTAGATCTTGTTTGCAGACATGGCCAAGATTTCAGAGATCTTGGTGTTCAGATGTCAAAGGGGCTTTTCCATTTGACTGAGGGGTGTTTGCTAGAGGGAGCCAAAGCGCCCGTGACCACACTGCTTCTCGACAGAAGCCCTGAAGAACAAACAGACACTGTCTTCAGAAAACTGGCATAGGTTTTGCCCTGTTTTGCTAGAATGAGCAGCACTAAAATTCATGCTCCAAATTAAAAAAAGAAAAAAGAAACTTTCTAGTTAGTAAAGCAAAGTGAAATGTTAAGTCAAGCCATTTAAGAAGTACATTAACTTAAAAAAAATTACAATATGCTTTTGAAAAATAAAAGAGGGCATGGATTGGGGGTAATTTGACCTAACATATTATCAAAGCACACTACAGAAGTGTGGCAATTAATCTGGTATTGGTTTAGAAACAAACCAATAGGTGAATGAAAAGGCATAGCATCCAGAAACAGACGCAAAGGACATGAAAACTGAGTATAATATAAAGGTGAATTTTAAATTATTGGGAAAAAATATGGGTTTTTCAATAAATGCTATTAAAACAACTAGCTAGCCATATGGAAACACATAAAGCTTGCTCTCTACCCTAATCTTTACATTAAAATATAACCAACCATTATTTAGGATTTACATGTAAAGAGTGCAATCTATAAAAACATTAGAAGAAAATGTGAGTAAAATGTTTATAAACTTGAAAGGCCTTTCTAAGCCTGACACAAAATCCAGAGACCACAAAGATAAAGGTGGATTATACAGATGCATGCACACAGCCACACCCACACCCACACATCATGAAGAAAAGAAAGGGCCAACCAGCAAACAGGCCCAGAGCACACTATTAAGAATGCACCATATATATTCCAGTTAAAAGGTCAAAAGTTGAGGTAGTGAGATGTAAGTAGTACTACTGGGGGCATTATTTAAACCTGTCACTTGTAATAGAAAAACTACTCTTTTTAAAGCATTATTCCTTGTAAAGCTGTCTTATTTTACTGGGCTTCCCTCTCTTTGTTTCTTGAAAATAAAAGTCAGTAATCTCTTAGAATGTCTATATGTGTATAAATGAGTCACTTTGATGTATGGCAGAGGTGGGCACAGCACTGTAAATCAACTAGACTTCAATTTTAAAATGTGGCAGTAATAATAATAATAATAATCTCCAAGCACTGTCCCAAGCAACAAATCCCGTCTGGGTTCTCTGCAGTAACTCTGGGTCCTTTACTTCTCTCACATAAAAGCTACTGATTCAAAATCCACCTAAGGAAAACTTTCATTTTGCACACAGATGTCTGTGCATTAAAAGAATGCTACTCAAATCTCTCCTTTCTCTTTGCAATTAAAAACAAGAACAAAGAAAAAAGAACATCTGTTGCTTTTCTCCCCCAGATTATAAAACCAACGAAAAATTGACAAAAAATTTACAAACATGAAGAAGAAAATAAAAAATAATCTATAATCTCATTAAACATACATAACCCCTGTTAAAATACTGATGTATTTTCTTTGTCGAATTTTCTTAGTAACTATATTATATTGTGACCTAATTTTTATCACACCGAAATTTTCTTTTGTATCCTACTTTTTATTTATAAATTTATTTATTTTTGGCTGCGTTGGGTCTTCGTTGCTGCGCATGGGCTTTCCCTAGTTGTGCTGAGCGGGGGCTACTCTTCGCTGCGGTGCGTGGGCTTCTCATCTTGCAGTGGCTTCTCTTGTTGCGGAGCATGGGCGCTAGGCGCGAGGGCTTCAGTAGTCATGCTGCGTGGGCTCAGTAGTTGTGGCGCACGAGCTTAGTTGCTCCGCGGCATGTGGGATCTTCCCAGACCAGGGCTTTAACCCGTGTCCCCTGCATTGGCAGGCGGATTCTTAACCACTGCGCCACCAGGGAAGGCCGAGAAGTGAGAAGTTTGATTCACCTTTGAGAAAATAAGTTGTTTTATCAACTGGATATGGTATTATGCCAACCTTTAACATGTTAAATATAATGTTAGACCAGAACTAGACAGAGAAAGTTGAAGAAAATAATACAAATAATGCCACATGAAAAGTAAGACCCCCATCATATGCAGAGTGGATAAAATTTAGTAAATAATATGTGTACACATGGACAAAGTTGTAAATGTTCACAGAGATATGTCAGTAATTTTATTGAGACGGTTATGGGATAAACTTTCTGCAAAGCTGTTTATAATAATAAAAATAATTTTAAAGGAAACTAGGAGAGCCAAGTGCCCCAGAACACTTTATGTGCTCTCTGGCACCACTTCATGTTATTCTGGTTTTCTCTCCTTAGTTAAAGTCACCAGTTATTCACCTTCAAATTGCATAGCCCTTGCGGTGGCTTGCTGTGGCTGGGCTGGAATCCCTGGAAAATCCCAAGGTGATCTGCTCTTTGGCCTTGGAGCCCCTTTTTGTCTCAATAAACTGAGAAATACCAAGAGTTGCATTGTGAATTTCCAATTCCAAGATGAATTCAAAAAAACTTAAACAGTGTACTAGTAGTCCTTAGTGTTATTTTTACTTTCAAATATTCTCCAGCTTAAAGCCCTGCTTCTGGGGAAGACACTTTGCTGCCCAGGAACATTCGGAGGAGCTAAGGGACCACCACAGTGTAACACCACAGCCCCATACACCACACCACGTCACCGCCTTAACCAAGGATCCCAGTCTGGACCCAGATGAGCAAAGTATATTTATTTTCTCGGTAACTTCCTGCTTCCTGGGGACAGCAGGTTTTAGAAAATGAAGGTGACTAGGTTACTAGGTGTTCTCATGTAATCCCTACCTCTTTTACTTCTCCACGCTCTCCTCCTATCACAGGGTGCCATACGGGCATCTTGGAAGGCTGGCCCTGACTCCTGCTTCATTACAGTGTTTCCAAGTAGGTGAAGCTAAAATCGTTGGCAACCTCCCCTTTAAAATCACATTTCCTCCCCGACCCCTGCGTAATCCTAGGAGTTAAGGATATATCTGTTAAAAAAACAATTTCACTGTACCAGAAAAAAGGAATACATTAAGACTTTCAGTCTATTTAATACTTCAGACCAGGTTTTAAGCATCCAGCTGTCTTCATTTGCAAGGCATCTCATATTTTCATATTCCACAAATGGGGCTATTGAGCAATGATGAATGAATGAAGTACAATGCAACTATTTTTAGCACGGTAATTGTAATTAAAAGGCAGTGGAATGATAATCTTGCCCAAGCACGTCTGAGATCTTTCCATTTTCTCAAAACAATACTTTCTATGTCTGGCTGCAGAGACTTGTTGCTTGTTTCCCTTCTGGTGAAGAGCAGGTAACACTTGACATTCTTTCTAAACCAAGTGAAATTGTGGTTTTGGTTAGACACAATCCTCCTTTCTCCATTTGCACATCCTGGGGGATGAAATTTCTGTTCCATACATAGTGATAAATTACCATGAACCAAATTAGTTTCTTAGGAAAGTAACTCTATTATCTATCCATAGATTTTTTTTTTTAGCCTATGATGGTTTGTTATTATTGTTTAAGAAGAGACAGGAAGCACACATAATAACTAACACTTTTATAGTGGATTATCATATGCCAAGTGTTATGCCAAACACTTTCTATATATTGACTCAACCCAATACAATCCACGCAACACCTCTAGAGGTGTTTCTATCTTATTCTCATTTTATAAAATGAGGAAATTGATGCACGGAGAAGTTAAGTCTGAGTTAAGTCCAAGGTTCCTAGCAAGTAAATGGCAGAGCCAGAATTCAAACCTTGCATCTGGCTCCAGAGTCTCTCTGCTCTCAATCCATGTGCTGTCCTCACAGCAGCAACCCTGGAATCTGAGCATTATCCCCATTATATGGGTGAGGCCACTGAGGCTTGGAGAGGTGAAGTTACTTGCCCAACATTTCGAAACTGGTGAGCAGATGACCTAAGATTCAACCGAGGCTCAAATCTCTTTGGCTCCAATGTCTGTGTTCTTTCCATCCCTTAAATAGCACTACCTCAGTACTTTTTATTCCTACTGTCCTTTTAAGTATGTCATAGCTTAACTAGACTTGTGGGCTAGTGTGAAAATCCAGTCATCGCAAAGAAATTTTTCCCCCATTAGAAAGTGCTTTCCGACTTCCAAAGGCTCACCTTATAATTGACTATTTACAATTCATTATATCTGAAAGTTATGGATTAATCGAGATTAGAAAATAGGATCAGATTCTAAAATGTTAGTTACTTTAGTCTTTCGAAAAGGTAGACGAACATTCCATTTTGTTTATTATCCTGCAAAGGGTCTGTCAATTTGGTTGCACTAGAAAAATACATTTTCTCTAAAACAAAACAATAAATAGAAAAACAAAAAATATATAAGTAATGCTTTTTTTTTCTTGATTAGTTACTATCATGCTTCTGAACTGTGCTTATTCTCCACAAACAAGCAATAAGAGGCCATTAACTACAATACAAAAAGGTTTTATTTTGTGTTTTTTTTAATTTTTTTTAAAGCTTCCCTCTCCAGGTTTCTGTTTGCAGGAAAGTCCTTGGTGCACACTTGAACACACCAGGGGGATGAGCTTGCCTGGAGAATGAATCTAAAGATAAAAGCTCCTTGGAAAACAAGCAGTCAAACCTATCATAGAACACCACAGAATAACACATCACTCATATTTTCTTGAACACATGAAGACCCAAAGGGCCTCATGTATGTTTTTATTTCTGTTTCAGCAAATTTTAAGCTGAAGTGTGACTTCAATGTTCAGCATTAATGAGGCTTTTGCTGTGCTTTGAAACTTGCTGTCATCCGTTTCCTGTGCGTTACTGTTTTTGAGACCAACTCAGCCAACGACAGAGTCCTGCTTGCTCTCTCCTGCCTGGGTCATTAGAACCTGATTTATTGGGCAGTGTTCTTCTTCTCACAAGGTGCTGCCCGTTTAAAAATATTTATCCTTTAAAACAGCGACAACCTATAAAACAGAAATATTTTAAGTGCTGCTTAAAAGAATAGGCTTGGGAATCCATTAGTAAAGGAAACACCCATGGAAGGAAACATTAAAATGAGCTATATGTGTATTTGAACATTTACTTCACAGAATGTAGAGAAAAAAAAATTGCAGGACTTCAGATTTAAGAATTCCTGATACTTTGTGTTAAAACCATTTTGAATCTGGTATATATATACACACATATATATAAAACTAATGTATAATATACATTATATATATATTTCTTATACATTTCTAATGTCAATGGAAATATTTATTTTCTACAGATACATCGTTCAAAAAAATTTGCCATTATCTTTCTCTGCCTCAGATTATTTGTTGACACACTCTCAAAAAACGTTGTCTATGTTTGTGGCCTTCTGTTATTCACTTCAAAATCCTTCCTTATCCACCCATACACCCATTTTTCTGAATCAGGTTCTTAGAAGTCATCAATGACATCCTAAAGTCAAATGGCTTTTCCTTAGTCTTCAGTCTCCTTGACTTGAGAGTAACACAAATGAACAGAGTCTAATGTTGGAAAAATAATTATCATAGTTAATTTGACATATATTAAGTGATAGGCAAAATAGTATTTTGCCACTTAGTAACTGGGCATAACTATTAAGCAAGTATTGTAAATTGCTTTAATTGACAATGTTACTTTTACCCAGCCCAATGGTTTCATTTTTCAACTGTTCTTTTTGCTTTATTTTATATTTTAAATTATTTATTTATTTATTTATTTATTTTTGGCTGCGTTGGGTCTTCGTTGCTGTGTGCTGGCTTTCTCTAATTGTGGCGAGCGGGGACTACTCTTTGTTGTGGTGCGCGGGCTTCTCATTGCGTTGGCTTCTCTTGTTGCAGAGCACGGGCTCTGGGCGCATAGGCTTCAGTAGTTGTGGCTCGCGGGCTCTAGAGCGCAGGCTCAGTAGTTGTGGCGTATGGGCTTAGTTGCTCTGCGGCATGTGGGATCTTCCCGGACCAGGCCAGGGCTTGAGCAGGCTGATTCTTAACCACTGTGCCACCAGGCAAGCCCCTATTTTATCAAACATTGAATTTTATTTTATATTTTCTATGTGCCAACCACCATGCTAAACATTTTAGGCATATTATCTCATTTAATCCTCATGCTAAGATTATTGCCGTTATTTTACCAATGATAAAACAGAGGCTCAGAATGATTAATTTATCCAAGATTACATGGCCGATGGTGGAGCAAAGATCTGAACCCATCTTTGTCAGACAAGAAAGTACTTGCACCCAGTTCTCAATATCTACACACAACATCAATTGTGATAGGTTTTTCCTGGCACCACATACATTTTAATACTCTTTAAATATCCATTTATCCAGTTGGTCTGGCAGTCAATAAACATTTAGGGGTTAAGTGAGATACCAAAATAAATAAGACACAGTCCCACCTATCAAGCAATTCATGGTCTAGTGGGGAATATGGGTCAATAAAAAAAATTCATAGTCCAATAAGACAGTTATCATAATAGAGAGATGCATTAAGTTCTATGAGAGTGGGGAATGGCCAAAATCTGCCTGGGAAAATGAGGAAAGTTGTCAGAAAATGGCTTTGACTTGAATAGAGACTTGAAGGACACGGAGAAGTTTGTGGGCAGAGAAGAGATGGACTGGGGTCCAAGGCAGCTAGGCTCCAGCATCTGGGAGCTGTGGTTACCAAGCCTTCAGATTTCTCTGTCCCTCCAAAAATCTCTGGAGTGTGTGCACTTAACTGGAATACTTCCCAGCTTGTTCGCCAAGGAGAACAACATATCTTAGAGATAAGAGGTATCTGATTCTTCTGGCTTAATACTCTTTTAATGCTCTGTTTCCCATCCTCCCATATACTTTATTCCAGTGGTTCTCAAAGTGGGGTTCTTGGACCAGCAGCACCTGGGAGCTTGAGTGAAATGCAAATTTCTAGACTCCCCTCCAGATTTATGGAATCAGAAACTCTGTGAGTGGGCCCGACGATGTTTTAATGGGCCTCCAGGTGATTCTCATACACGCTGCGGTTTGAGAACTACTGCTCTGCATGTCTTCTCCTCTATGTGTGTACTTTAGAACAGTAAAGCTAATTTCCCTAACAAGCTTTGAAGTATAGTGCATCTGTTTTTTTCACCCTTGTACAAGCAGCACCTAGGCCAACACTGGACACATATGGTAGGTGTTCAATAAATGTTTGTGGAAAGAACAGATGAATAATTTAAAAATGAATTCCACAAGCGCCAACATCCCTTGAAGAGCTAACCTAATTGCACCTCAACCTCAATGTCTGATAAGAATGGGAGGGGGCAGAAAGTGAGAGGCCTTGGGAGGGAAAGAGAATTAACATCTGTGGGGTGAGAGGCTTTTCAGAGGCTCTCTAGTATCTTCGCAACAACCCTGAGAGGCAGGTGTCACCATCCTCACTTGAAAGATGAAAAAGCTAAGGCTCAGAGAGGAACTCTTCCCAGAGTCTCACAGCTGGTGGTGGTGATACGAACCCAGGGCCCTCTGGCTCCAGAGCCCTTCCTCTTTTGTCTTCTCCATGGCACTACCACTAGCAGCCAGGGAGGGGACAGTTGGAAGCAGAAAGCCCTGAAGGGAAAGACAAACCTCATCAACCACAACTTTGATCCTCACCATCACCACCACCTGCACACATGTCTGTTTAGGACATGAGGCTACGCAGAGTCTTAACCCGTTAGCAGTGAGTTCTACGGCATGTTATACTGTTGTCGGTCTCTTCTTCAGAACCCTCCTCCTCGCCCTTGGCCCTGACGTCACAGCCTGACGTCACACCATCTCCTTCTCAGGCACCTTCACTGACCCTGCATGGAGGCGTCAATTTGCTGATCTGTCCACGTCTAGGCTGTGTGAGGTTTTCCATGTTGGGTCAAAACTAAGCTTCTGGCACCACTCCCAATGCTGCCCTTCATGAATTCCTTTACGTTTCAGTTTTGTGATCACATCCCCCCTGGAACCCAAAGATTTGTGTTTCCAGTAGCGGCTTCTCTTTTTTCTTCCTTCCCTACCCTTTAAAGATTTCTTCCATTCTGAGAGCTTTGCTGACATTTTCATGACTCTACAACTTGCAGCTCCAGCCCTGGCCTGGCCCTGAGTTTCACTACAGCACCATCTACCTGCTGGATGTTTCACTTGGGTGTCCTGCCTTCACTGTAAATGCAACATGTTAGAACTGAACTCATCAATTTATTCTCCAACCTTAATCTCCCTCCCAAACTATTACTGTTTTTGTCATTGGCATCACTTTCTCCCAGTCATCACGTTTTTGAACCTACCCATTTGAGTACTTAGCCTTTACCTTCCATTGTGGTTTCTCTCTCCCTCCCTCTTCCTTCCTCCCTCCCTCCCTTCCCCCCCTTTCCTTCCTTCCTTCCTTCTTTCCTTCCTTCCTTCCTTCTTTTCTCCCCCCACCTCTTCCCTCTTCCTTTTCTCACCTACTCCTCTTTCCACAAACATTTATTGAGTGCTTACTATGTGTCAGCCCAGGCACTGTCTTTGCCTTCTTGGAGCCTACATTATAGAAAAGAGAGAAAACCAACAAGCAAGCATACAAACGAATTGTAGCTTGTGATAAGCACAGTGAAACAAATACACGGAGGGGGGTGGGCTATGTAGAGAATAATGAAAAGGGTGTCCAGGAAGGGCCTCTTTCATTTAAGCTGAGACCTGTGAGGAACAGTGAACACGGAAGGATGCGGTGAGGCCCCGTTGGGGACCAGAGCGATATGAACTGGTGGGAGAGTGGAAGAACCAGGACAGACATGGGCAGGGGCAGATCATGGGGGAACAAGAGGACAAGTAAGGAGGCTGACTTCATTCAGAGTGCTGTGGAAGCCTTCAGAGAGATTCACATGAGGAGTGGCCTAATCTAACTTACACTTGGAGGAAACATGGAGTGGGCCATAGTCTTTCCAGCTCTTTGTAGGAAAGGATTGGAGACATGGGGAAACCTGGGAATTTACTTTTATCTTTCAGCGTCCTCCTGATAGAATGACCTTCTAATTAGGATTGATACTCTCCCTTCCACCAAAAGGATGAGAGTTACATTCTGCACCACTCAATAGCTGTGTTTCAGAGAGAGAGGGTCTTGGGCATTGGTAATGAGCCACATGGGCAGCAACAACAGAAAATCTTATTGAATGTTACCATGTGCATGTAATATGAATACTTATACATATGTTTTAGTGCTCAACAATGCTCTAAGTAGTATATGATGATCATCATTTCACAGGTAAGGACAGAGAAGTTAATTAACTTGCCCAAAGTCACACAGCTGCTAAGACAAAAAAGAATAAAGAGACCATTTTCACATAAACATGGTCAGACTTTGTTTTGTTCCTTACTGTTTTCCATACTCATTAGGGAAAATTCAAATTGTACAAAACTATACAAATTAGAAAGCTAGGCTTCTCTATAATCCTGCCCCTAAGGTATGAAGTTGGACTTTCACCACGGTCTTGCCCCCAGCAATGCTAATACTTCACATTGGCAATGCTGAAAAGCTCTTCGGTACCCAGGTCCTCTGAAGGGGCTACTTCTCTCTGAAGCTGGTTTAGAAACAGGGATACGGAGCCACTTTCTTACCATCTCTGCTACAGGCAGTGGACGCCAAACTGTTCTGGCTCCAAAAGAAGCCACACCCATTTGGGGTGAAAGAACTTTAGAGAGTTTACATCACTGCTTGGAAGGACAGGCCAAAAACAGCAGAGAAGACAATGGGCGATTCCCTACACCAACAACCCAACAAGAAGAGTTCAGAGGTGAAGTATTGTTGTTTATTCCCCCTAATTTTCACATCTCATTAAGAGAGATCATTTGGGTTTCCTCTGTAACAAAAACTGCAACTTCAGCCAGAATATTTATCACAGCAAAATGATATTCTGGTGTCATTTTATAATTCTGAATAAAAGCTTGGAGGTGTTCAAATTTCTAAACCCTATGGTGCAAAAGGCAGTTTTCCAAGCAGGGGTAGGCCACACTAACTGTTGAAGATGAAAAGTAATTAGCATCCTGTGTGAACTATCTTGTCTTTTTTAGGACCGGAAATCAAGTGGGAAGGGTTCCCTCCTGTTCCAAGTGAGTTCCAAAAGAATTACTCATGCTCCTTAACCTATGAGTCAGACAGGAGTCTAGGAGAGTGTTTCCAAAACAGGCCAACAATAAGATAAACAGAGCAATTGATATGTGACAGTCTGGAGAGGCAGGACTGCAACTGGCCAAAGCAAGTGATGGAGCGTAGAGCAAGAGGACAGTAAACCTGGGATGGCTGAGCTTCCCTAGAGAATCCGTGGATAACTGGAGCTCAGCAAACCAACACAGAGCGTTTCCTGAAAATGAACGTCCACGAGGAGGTTTGTTTTCAGATCCTTTTTTCAGTTTCATTGACCTAGTATCTTGGAATTATAGCATCTCCCCCCCCCCCCCCCCCCTGACCCAAGGGGCTGACTGCCATCACAGTGCACTGCCTGGCTCTCTAAAAGCTTTGGCTATCGTTGCGTTTTGACATCTCACAGCACAGGATATTAATCATTTTGGGACTCTGGGCCTGTTCCCGGTGTCCATATTTGCCATTGTTGATCTGCAGCCAGAAAAATAACTCCTAAATGACAAAGGCTTATCCCAAATTGAAATATAAAGTCATCGAGAAAGCTCAGCTTAGGAAATAACCCAGCATCAAGCTGGACTGTCTCCTGGGCACATAAAGAATAAGCTTCCTCTTTGCTCCCTCTAGGAAGGAGTCTGAAGCCAGGTTTTAGCTCTGTCTGAGCCTGTGAAGGGACTATGGGCATCTCTTAAGGGGGGTGGGGGTAGGAGAGCAGTGGTGTGCACAGGGCTTCATAAGGACACTGCCCCAGCCCCCTGGTTCCCATCATCCCTAGAGAAAACGGCTGGGTGGGTGTGCAGAGTCCACCCTACTGGGGAGGAAGGGCTAGAACCAGCTGATATTTTCCTCCATCCCCCATTAAAACCACTGGGGTACAGAGGCCAGGCTGGGATGAGGGTGGGGGGTCTCCTCCACACAGCAGTTAGAGTGATTCCTAAACACTGCTCTGATCACCTCCCTCCTCCTAAAGACCTTTGAGGGGACCACCCCCGCAGGAGAAATTCTAAAGTTCTTCACAGGCCACTCAAGGCCTTTCATTCCTTGACTCTCTGCCTGACTTTCAGCTTCATCACCAGCCACCCCCTGACCTTCTCACCACAAATGCCTGCTAGTTATTTCCTGCAAACACTGTGTACTCTCAGCTCTGCTTTCTTTATTCACGCTGCTGCTTCTACGTGGAAGGCCACCCCTCTACTGACTCTCTCCTACCCAGCCCCCCAACATCACCTCTTGTTGCAGGAGGGCTCCTATTCCCACCCCTCGCTGAGTGCATTGCTCCTGGATGTGTGTTTCTGTTGCATTATAGGTAGGCTCCCTTCTAACAGTTACTAGCTGGTGGGGTTGTCCCATGTGTCAGCCTTCCCCACTTGCCCGTGAGCTCCTGAGGGCAGGCAATATTTGCTGCATCTTTGGCTCTTGAAAAAATCAACAATATTTAATTGGATGAAGGAGAGTTTTGCATATCAGTTATTATACTCTTTGCTATTCAGATAATGGCCAGGAGTTTTAAAATGCTGTACCCCAGCTCCATGATCTCCTTCCTTGTAACTTTTTGCAATTTCAATCTGACTTTCAGTAACAATCAGCTTGCACCATGAAACTTAGGGTATTCAGTTTCAAAGGGTAATGGTTTCAGGGTGCACTGATTTCTGTGCTTAATTGTTTAAGATAGAGACAGATAGCATACCTATATTATACTCCAAACCTCTCTCTCTCTCTCTCCCTCTGTCTCTCTCTCTCTCCCTCTCTGTCTCTCTCTCTCTCTCTCTCTCCCTCTCTCTCTCTCTCCCACACCCACAAACGCATCACAAAGATAGAAATTCCTAATGATACATGAATAAAGCTTACAGTACACAATTCAGCATATAATAAAAATTTTAAATGCCACTTAATACAAAAAGCTGATAAGTGCATAGGTGTTTCCAGGTGTTCAGCGGGGCTAGGTGCATGGTGTTATTTTGGAAAATAACTTGTCTTCCATTCTTAAACAAGCCTTTTCTCTGCTCAGTGTTGTACATGCTGTTCTCTCTAAGAAGACTCGGCCCCTCCCCCACCCCTTTATTAATCGAGTGCCCTCATCCTCCAGGATTCAGCTTAAACGTAACTGCCTTGTAAGGGTCTGCCTACACCCAGCCTCCTCATAGCCTCCACTGTAGAACGGTATTTTCTTTGAAGTCCTTGCCAATTATTTTATTTTATTATTTTAGTTAAATGTATTTGATGTCTTCCTCTCCCATTAGACTGAAAACAACTTGAAAGAAAGAGGATTCCTGTGGGCTTTATTTATTATTGTGTCCAAAACACATAGTATATGCTCAATAAATACTTTTGGGTGAATGAAGCCGCAGTTGACCCTTGGTATCTGCGGGGCATTGGTTCCAGGACCCGCTATGTATACCAAAATCCTCTGGATGCTCACGTCTTATAATTGCTTTCCGTATCCCCAGTTCCGCATCTGGGAATTCAACCAACCCGGGACAGTACACAATCCGCAGTTGGTTGAATGCAGGGAAGCGGAACCCGTGGATACGGAGGGCCGACTGTAGTCTTTTAAGCCAACATTCTGCTTGTAATTTGGAGGAGTTGATTTCATCAATTCAGTGACTTGTCTTGCCTGGTCAGTTCCCTGGCCTCACTCTCCCTTGTCTCCCAGGCACCTACTCCCTCATCCTGGGGGTGTCTTTTATCATCTTCTCCTCTTAACACATTCCTGTTCACCTCTCAGCACCTTGTCATACCTCGTCTCCATTGTGACACTTTCCCCAGGCTGTTAGTTACTCCTGTTTCTGGGCTCCTAAAACACTTTGACTTCTTCCACATTTTCCCATGTTTGTTTCTTTTACCACAAATTTAGAAAATGCTCCTAGAAAACTCAAGCAAGCATCAGAGAGGTGTATAAAGTCAAAAGCAAAATCCTCCCTTCCCACTCCCAGGTGGCCATTGGTATCACTGAGTTCTTTTTTCCTGCACTTACAAACATACATTAATTCTTTTTTTAAAAATAAAGAAAGGAGGGCTTCCCTGGTGGCGCAGTGGTTGAGAGTCCACCTGCCGATGCAGGGGACACGGGTTCGTGCCCCGGTCCGGGAAGATCCCACATGCCGCGGAGCAACTGGGCCCGTGAGCCATGGCCCCTGAGCCTGTGCGTCCGGAGCCTGTGCTCTGCAACGGAAGAGGCCACAAGAGTGAGAGGCCCACATACCACAAAACAAACAAACAAACAAAAAGAAAGAAAGAAAGAAAGGAAAGTAAAAAAAAATCATACAATAATACTATGGAGTGACATTTTTCAATTACTATCTCTCATTTTTCTTTTCACATTAGAAGGTAACAACCTTGATTTTCAATGGATATTTTATTGGTCCATGTGCTTGTACCATCATTTAAAAAATCAGTTTCTTGATAGCTATCTAGGTAGCTCCTATTTTTCTAAATTACAAGCAATACTGAGATAAATCCCTTTATACATTCGAGTGGCTATTTCTCTGTTACTGCACCAAATGGCATCCCATTTTGTATTTTGATAGCTACAGCCTGATTGTCTTCTAAAAAGGCAGTGCCCAGTTACACTCCCATCCACGGCTGGTAAGAATGTCTGAATCTTCACAGCCATGACTGGATATTATCACTGTGTTTCTTCTTTGTTAACTAATTGGTCAAAAACTTCCCCGTCTTCAATTGTTGTTGAAGTTGAACAGTTTTTCGTATTTAATCATCACTTGTGTCCTTTGTCTGAAAATGATTATTCACATCCATCGCTCATTTTCCTACAGAAGTGTTCAATTTCATTTTTTACTCAATTGTAATGGCTTTTTTAAAAATTGTGGTAAAATACACATAACATAAAATTTGCCATCTTAACCATTTTTTAAGTGTGCAGTTCAGTGGCATTAAGTACATTCACATCGCTGTGCACCATCACCACCGTCCATCTTCAAAACCCCTTCCATCTTGCAAAACTGAAACTCTGTACCCATTAAACAATAACTCTCCATCCCCCCTCTCAACAGTCCCTGGAAACCACCATTATATTTTCTTTCTATGAATTTGACTACTGACATGGTTTTTAAAATAGTATGCATGTTAACTTTGTTAAAGAGGTTAAACATTTTTTCAAATTTTTAGTTTTAACTTTATAAAGTCTTGTCATTTAGAAGGTGCACACTTTTTTAAGCTTCACATTTTTATGTCAGTAAATATGAACATCATTTGCTTTATGGCTTTTGAGTTTTATGTTTTGCTTTGAAGAACTTCCTCACCCCGAAATAATCAAGTATTTTCCTGATTTCTTCTGGTAATAAAAGTACTCTGGTCATACCTATATCTCAGCACTTCTCCTTTTTATTCTAATTAATATTAATAACTAGCATTGATGAGAACTGTGTTAGCACCGTGCTAAGTTCATTTCATGTTATTATCTTGTTTAGTCTTCATACCAAGGCAATGAGGTGGGTCCTATTGTTATCTCCATTTAATGATGAGAAAATTGAGGTTTAGAGAGTTTGAATAACGTGTCTACTTCAAGTGGCAAGTGGCAAAGCTGTGATTTGAACCTGAGCCATCTGACTGCATTCTAACCATGAAACTATGAATCTGTTTTCTCTGTTAAGTGGTGCTCCTCTAGGGTGAGAACTGCGTCTTATCTGTATTCTGACTCTAGCACATAGGTCCTCAACAATTGTTTTTTGAGTGAATTAATCCCTGTTACTTAAACTCAGCATCCAGAGCACAGCCTCAGATACTGCTATTCCTACCTCTTCCTTCGCTATCTCACTCCTTAACAAATTCAGTCTTGACCTTCCTTCTAAGCCCAAAGAGCTTCTGCTTTTGCATACGAATGAGCTTCCCTGGGTGGTCAGTGATCTCCTCAAGCATTGCTACCACTGTCTCAAGGGAACTGGACTGCCTTGTCAAGACCCTGCTCCCTTCACAGAGTTCTCCCCTGGGGCCATTCATGATCCACCTCTCTGTGCTCTTTCTTCTTGAGGAAGCGATAAGCATATGACTTCCTCGCCAGCACATAGGCCATAGTCCTATCATTGTCCTTCAATGGACTTCCCTCTTCTGGAGTCCACTTCCATCCATTTAGCATTCCCTCGTGCCAAGGCTTACTGACTTCTGGGCAGGTCCCACTCCTTCTTCAAGAAGTTCCCCACCAGGCTCATAGTCTTCCCCTCTCCAGCTCCCATTGTCTCCCTTAAGGATTCCCACCCTCAAATTGATGACCTTTCCACTGTGCTGGCTTCAAACCCTTCATTTTCACAATCAAAAATCCTTCCTCTCCTAATGTCTGTAACGTCAGCCCAGTCCTGACCCCAGATTCAGTCATTGCAAAGATGCTGCTTTTTGTCTGGCTCTCTTGTCTTTCTGCTGCAGTCTCCCCGTTCACCCTCCTTGCCAACTTCTAGGCCTGACCAAACCCTTTCTATTGTCTCCACTCCTCCATGTTGCTGGGGAAGTTCAGGGAACCAAGCTGTTTGGATCCGTTCCAAATTCCTCTGGTGCAACTTCAGAAGGATCCTCTCTGCTGCTTGGTCAGCCTCTCATCACCTGCACCTCGCTTCCTCTTGCACTTGCTAGCATCTCTTCTAAACCTTCCCATCTCCTAGAGCTGAGCTCCACTTCCCAGAGATGTCTGTGTCTCCTCCTTGACTGCAGAGGCCATCTCACTGGGGCTCTCACCACCTCCCTGCACTCCTCCATGTTCCCTTCTTTCCCATCTCAGAGGGAAAAATCTTCCTCTTCCCCTTCATCCTTTAGGATGCTCATGAAGAATAATGGAAAAATACGAGCTTTGAAAACTGACAACCTTGGGCTTGGATTCCAGCTCAGTTATCAAGTAGTTTTGTGTCCTGGAATAATCTATTTAATGTTTCAGGTCTTACTTTCCTTGCACCTTGGTGGGCATGAACACAGTATCTGCCTCAAAGGGATTTGTAGAGAGGCTGGCATGGCCTGAGGCACATGAAGCATGTGGCATCTGCCCAGACTTTCTGAGTCTTCTCCCCTCACTCCCACATCCAGCTTCTCCACCTGAGTCCCCAATCCCGTTCCCTTTTTCTTCAGGTACTTTGCCCCATCAATTATCTCCTACTTGTTTTTAAATATTTTGTCTTTCCCTTTGACCAAATATTTTCTGTTGACATAAAAATATGAAGTTCTCCTTTACCCCCAAATTCCTTTCTGTGATTCTGCTAACAATTCCAGCCTCTGTTCTCCCTCCCTTCTTAATTTTATCTCTTGAGAGAGTAGTCTACGCTAGCTGATTCTGTTTCTCTCCCACGCACACGCTCCTTCATCCTTTGCTGTCAGGCCTCAACACCTCGTCTCCCTCCCTCATCACTGTGCTTGAATAGGGTTCCTGAAGCCATGATAATCTCGGCCCCCGGATTCTTGGTTTTCCTTTATCTTCAGCCTGTCTCACTCATCTGCAGCACTGGACCAACGCCCTGCTCTGCTTGAGAAATCTGCCTCGACTATAAGTCATTGTACGAGTTTGGTTCTCCTCCTACCTCTCTTTCTACTCTTTCAGTTCATTCATTCAGCATTTTTTAAATTGAGCATCTATTATGAACCACAACTGTGCTAGGTGCTGGGGACACAGTGGTGAATATACAGGCATTGTCACTGGTCCACTGGCCCCTGAAGTGAGTGTATGGTCTAAGAGGACAGACATCAGACAGTCATCTGTTACCTCTGTCTCAGTTACCTGTTGCATCCCTGTGTGTGTGTGTGTGTGTGTGTGTGTGTGTGTGTGTTCACCTATTTGCAAGAATGTTACAAAAGCATATAACAGGGAGGAAGACTGAGAGAGGGGAAGCCAAGGAAGGACAGTTTGAGGAAGTGATATTTAAGCTGAGATCTGCAGGATGAATAAGTGTTAGCTGGGTGAGGAGTGGCGAGTTTGGGGGGGTGGCTTCCAGGAAAAAGAAGGAAAGCTGTGAAGGCTCTGAGGTAAGAAGGTGCTTGGTAAATTCAAGAAACTGAAAGCAGGCCAGTATAGCTGAAGGTGGTGGGGAGATGAGGTAGGAGCCCTGAACAAAGATCATGCAGGGTCTTGTGAGGCATGGAGAAGGTTTGGGATTTACTCCCAAGAACAATGGGCAGCTACTGAAAACCTCTCCTCCCCTGCCTGTTTCCTCATTTTGGGTGTGCCTCACAGATGGGTTTGGTGCTCTGCTCTGCTCTTGGCCATTCAGTCCTATGGCTGAGTAATCACTTCTCTGTGGTCGATTCCTAAATCCTAATGCCCTCCTGAATTCCAGTCCTTTTCCCAGCTACCATCTAAGATTATATACTGGGGTCTCTTTCTGATACTGCAGATTAAATGTTAGAAATTAACCTCATTTTTCTTTTCAAAGTCCTTCCTTCTCCTGTATTTCCCATCTTGGTCAATTGCTCCACTGGGCCTCCCGTTAACCCAGATTGGAAATGCTGGTGTCTTCTTGACTTCCCCCTTTTTTTCACTCATTCATTTATGTTGAGGATACAGCAGGGACCCAAACTGATGGAACTTGCATTCTGTGGGGACACCCAACAATAAATACACTGGGACTTTCCTGGTGGTCCAGTGGTTAAGGCTCTGCACTCCCAATGCAGGAGGCCCGGGTTCGATCCCTGGTCAGGGAACTAGATCCCGCATGTCGCAACTAAAGATCCCACACGTTGCAACTAAAGATCCTGCGTGCTGCAACTAAGACCCAGCGCAGACGAATAAATACATATTTTTTAAAAAAACAATAAACACATCAACATGTATTATAATGTCAGTTAGTAAATGCTATCAATAAAAATAAAGCAGCTAGAAAGTGAGGGATGCTATCAATAAAAATAAAGCAGCTAGAAAGTGAGGGGTGGAGATGCTGCTTATTTTCATCAGAGGAGGTCTCTTTGAGGGAGTAGATTTGAGCAGAGGCCAAAATGAGATGAAGGAACAAGGCATGTGGATATCTGGGAAAGAATGTACCAGGCAGAGGGAATAGCAAATGCAAGGTCCAGGGGTGGGAGCATGCTTGAGGAGCAACAGAAAGATCAGTGGCTGGAATGCATCAAGTGACAGGTTGAAAGTAAAGAGATGAAGCCAGAGAAGCGGCACATACAGACTGTGCTGTAAAGACTGGAAAGGGGGGGACTTCCCTGGTGGCACAGTGGTTAAGAATCCGCCTGCCAATGCAGGGGACATGGGTTCAAGCCCTGGTCCAGGAAGATCCCACATGCTGCGGAGCAGCTAAGCCCGGGCGCCACAGCTATGGAGCCTGCGTTCTGCAGCCCACGAGCCACAGCTACTGAGTCCACATGCCACAACTAAAGCCCGCGCGCGCCTAGAGCCTGTGCTCCGCAACAAGAGGGGCCCCCACTCGCTGCAACTAGAGAAAGCCTGCATGCAGCAACAAAGACCCAACGCAGCCAAAATTAAAAATAAATTAATTAATTAATTAAAAAAAAAAAAGAATGGAAAGGGGTTTGGAATTTAGTTCTAAGTGTGATGAGAAGCCTTTGGAAGGTTTTGATCAGAAAAGTGACATGATCTGATATACAAAGACCAAAGGGTCCCTCTGGCTGCTGTGAAAAGAATAGACTATAGGGGGCCAAGTGAAGACCACATAGTAATCCACATCCTCTCCATATCACAGGGTCTTGCCCACATCCATCCCTCTCTCCCATCTTCATAACCACTGCCCTAAGCTAACCCCCTCCATCTCATACCGGAATTGTTGTTGGGATCTCATAAATGATCTTCCTGCCTCCTTCCAGAGCAAGGCTTTCCCTTGCTCAAACCTTCAGTGGTTCCCCACCCCACAGAAATGAAGTACAACTACTTCAGTCTTTTTATTTATTTACTTTTGGCTGCCTTGGGTCTTCGTTGTTGCTCACAGGCTTTCTCTAGTTGCAGCGAGCAGGGGCTACTCTTCATTGTAGTGCACGGGCTTCTCATTGCAGTGGCTTCTCTTGTTGCGAAGCACGGGCTCTAGGCACTGGACTTCGGTAGCTGTGGCACGTGGGCTCAGTAGTTGTAGCTCGTGGGCTCTAGAGCGCAGGCTCAGTAGTTGTGGTGCACAGGTTTCGTTGCTCCACGGAGTGTGGGATCTTCCTGGACCAGGGCTCGAACCCGTGTCCCCTGCATTGGCAAGCAGATTCTTAACCACTGTACTACCAGGGATGCCCAACTTCTTCAGTCTTATATTCAAGGCCCCTCTTGTCTCCCAGCCTTATCTCTCACTGCTGCCTTTCACATACCCCATGCTAAAGTCACAGAAAACTACTCAGTTTCCCATGCAAGCTTCTTGCCTTCCCATCTCCAAGTTTTTGCCTAACTTGTTCCATCTTCTCATGAAGGATTCTCTCACCATCATCCACCTCTGTATATTCCAGATTTCCTGACCCTTTCCTGATCATCCCAGGCATCAGGGATTCTTCTTGCATTTGGACTCTTACACCTTTCCAGTGACGCTAGTTATTCTCTATGTGGTTATAACTCTTTATTGTACACATCTTATCTTCCTCACTAAATCATAAATTCCCAGAGGTCAGGGTCCAAGTCGGATATGTATCTGTGCACTTTCCATCCACAGGGCCTAGCCCAGTGCTCACGGTGAGCACACCACACATATTTGTCCAATGAGTGAGTTGCTGGCATCAGGGTACTTAAACAGTCTATTTGGAGAGACACAGCCAAGTCGTAAACCCATGCAAGTGAATAATATGACAGTATATAATGGGGGGATAAATCCGATGGCACATAGTCTATGGACCAGAGGAATCTAGAAGGGAGATCAGCAGGAGGTGAGTGGTCAGGGAAGACCTGATAACGGCTGATGCTTCTGGAGTGTTTATCACGTGCTGGGGTCTGGGCTGAATGCTTTACATGCATTATCTCACTCTTCTCACCTACCTTGTGCTACAGGCACTTACATGTAAGTAAATGCCTCATCTACAGATGGGGAAACTGAGGTAGGAAGGTGAAGTAATTTCCCTGAAGTCACAGCGTTAGAAAACCTGCAGCCTTGTGATTTGAACCCATGCCTGTCTAACTGGTTAACCTATAGCAATCACCCCAGTACTCACGCAAAGGGAAGGCTCAGCTGTGCAAACAGGGTTTGCATTTCCTTCCCCGTCTCATCCCAAAATGGATCTAAAGCAGCTAAATAGGAGATGAGCTGTGCCTGAGAAGATGACTAGGATTTAAGGATGAGGTAGGTGTTTCAGGTTAGGAAAGCAGCTATCTGTGGACTATGAGGCAGACTTGTTCCCGGGTAGCAGCAGTGAGCGGACTAAATTGGTGGATATATCTGGAGACTGGCTGGGTGGGTAAGTGGATACAGTGTGTGGAGGGCATTCAACGCCAGGGAGCATTGTTGAGTGTTGGTGTGCTAGAACACAAGGAGAGGTTGAAGGGTGTATGAGCTGGTCAGGACATAACTCCATTGAAAGAACATTCACTGGGACAGACTTTGCACTAAGCAGATGAATGGAACTGTAGGATTTCCCTGAGTAAGCCCTTGCTCTCAAACAGCTAACAGTCCTCTGGGAGAAACAGCCCATAGCATGCAAACAAAGCACAGTGGAGACCGAGCTGGGAAAGAAGAGTTTTAATGAAGGGTCTGGGGTACTTTCTGGGGCTGTGGCATTTGGAACAGGCCTTGCAGATGAGCGGGGTTGGAAGAATAGAAGAGGGTGGCCATTTCTGGCACTGGGGGAAGGTGGTTTTTAGAGAGCATTACCCTGATAATCATATACAGGCTGGACCAACGAGCAGTCTCACACATTTCTGAGGAAGAGATGCACTTTGGGCAAAAAATCCATCTGCACAGGGAGCAGTACCGTGATAAAGACTTAGGGGTCTTAGCAGTCAGCAAGTTCAATGACAGAACAGAGCTACTTAACAGTCAAAGGAGCTAAAGTAATCTGCAGCTGTCTTAAAAGGTGGTCAGTGTTGCATATCCAGCTCCAGACTATATCCTGAGAATTTTGTCAATTTGAGGGCCAAGCTCTACACCAGCAGTTCACAACCGGGGGTGATTTTGACCTTCAGGGGACATTTGGCAAAGTCTGGAGACATTTTTCGTTGTCACACTGGGAGGGAATTCTACTGACATCTAGTGGGTAGAATCCAGGGATTCTGCTAAACATCCTACACTGCACAGGACGGCTACTTCCCCTGCCCCTTCACAACAAAGAATTATCCAAACCAGGTATCAGTCCCCTAACTGATAGAGGACTGATACCTGGTCTGGAGGACGCTCTAGAGGATGAAGCAACCAGAGCGTGGTTAGTGGTAGGGACAGTTTTTACAGCAGTGTCACTAGGAGCAGTTGAAGAACCTGGGAATATTTATATTAGAGGAGATTTAAGGACCTGAGAAGTATCTTAGAGCAGCAAAAAGAACTGAACTGTCCAGAGCAACTGCCCAAATTTCCACCATCGCTCACCCTAACTATTGCAATGGGAGTCCAACCAGACCCAATGTTGGAAATTTAAGAAAGTCATTGTAATAGCAAACACTTACAGCATTTACTGTATTTCAGGCACTCTCCTAAGAGCTGCATATATACCAACATATTTAATTGTCACAACAGACCCATCACACCTATTTTACAAATGGAGAGACTGAGTCATAGAGAAAAGGGTAAGTGATTTGCTTAAGATCACAAAGCTTAGCAAGCAGCAGAGCCAGAATTTGAACCCAGGCAGCTGTACTCTTAACCACTGTGCAGTGTTGCTATGCTGCATTGGAAAGAAACAGATCTGGGCTCAAATCCCAACCTTACCACTTAACAGCTGTGTAACAACTGGCATGCTACTTAACCTCTCTGAGCCACACAGTTTCTTCATCCTGCATAATAGGGATAGTAAGATGATAAAGAGTTACCAGTTCTTCCATACAGCGATGAATGTAGTTCTCACAGGAACTCAAGGACAGGCATATTTATTACTCTTATTTTATACACATGAGGATTTTATGGCTTAGAGAGGTTGAATGACTTGCTCAGGGTCACACAGAGAGGAAGAGGGGAGTTAGGATTTAAATCCACATTTGTCTGACCCCAGAACCTGTTTTTAACTACAAAGCCGTTACATTTGCAAGTTTGTGCTGAAGGGAGCATGACAAAGCATATAAAATTTCCTGGAACATAGTAAGCAATCAATGATAGCTATTTATTATTGTATTAGTAATCGCAGTTGTTATTTTCATGAGCAGAATGCACAATCAGGTGCACAGAAGGCAATGTACTATCCTAGCCCAAAGAACGAGATCAGCAGAAAATGAATGATGCAGGGGCTTATGTGCAGATCACAACCCCTCAGCCGGCTATTCCATAATCTTGAGCTTTAGCCTCCCCAGTAAAGTGGTGTCACGTTTGATTCATTTGTCCTGCTCTCAGCACAGTCTACTATTCATAGAACAGGAGTGGGAAGAGAAGGGACAGTGTGAGGCTAATTTAATGTCAAGGTTTCATAGCCCATACATTTCATAGTCATAATAAAAAAAGAGGAACGTAACGCCTTGTGCAAAATGGGAAAAGGCACCACATACTCACATACTGCACTGTGAATAAAACCATAGCTCACGGGATGGTTAATTCTACCCGGGAAGGATTTTGTTTTTAAACAACTGCCTGATTTCACTGTAGGGAATGCTGTGTTAGTGTTTTCTACAGAGAGAGGGTGGCATCTGCCTGGCTGGAGGGCTGGCAGCACACAGAATCTGCCTGCAATGGATTCTTAAACATGGAATTGTGGCTAATGGGATGTCAGACAGGAAGAGACTGAGAGCTGCTTGCAGTGATGGAGGTAGGTACTGAGGGCAATGGGAGCTCTGGGCAGGGGGCCACCAACTGCCTAGGTGGGGGAGAATGATCAGAGGAAGTTTCACAGGGAGGGGATATTTGAGCTGGATCTTGAAGGATGAATAGGAGTTTGTCTGGTGGAGAAAGGGGGAAGGTATACAGATCAGAGAACAACAGTACTGCAAAAGGTCTGTGACCTGGGAGCACATGACCACTCCTGAAATACCTCATGGATGATTGTGGCAGGAGCTCAGGGAGAGAGGGGCGTGGAGTGAGGGAGATAAGGCTGGAAATGTGGGATGGAGTCAGCTCATAAGGAGCCTACAGCCCTACA
Source organism: Monodon monoceros (assembly GCF_005190385.1). Taxonomy (NCBI): domain Eukaryota; kingdom Metazoa; phylum Chordata; class Mammalia; order Artiodactyla; family Monodontidae; genus Monodon; species Monodon monoceros. The sequence goes on along the minus strand of NW_021703784.1, from coordinate 65,297,268 downwards.
AAGGCTTCTGGACCGTGTGAGATAATGGAAATGATTTCTGGCAGTGCAGTATGAGGAGAAATGTCCTGGGGTTTGGAGCGAATTGACTCTGAGTTCCATTACTTGTTGGCTATATTACTGAGGACAAATTACTTTACCTCTCTGAGTCTCAGATCCATGTTTATAAGATGGGGACATAACGCCTGCCCCAGAGGGCGGTTGATAGGATGAAACAAGGTGAAGTATAAATTCCTAGCACACTCACGGCATATTGTAGGCTCTCGTGAACGTTAATCCCCCTTTATTGGATAGGTGAGGGGGAGTTGTTTCCCACAGGGCAGAGTTTCCTTCTGATTTCTGTTTTAGAACGGCAACTCCAACAGATTGTACTAGGGATAGACTGGAGGCAGAAAGAAGACTCCACTCAGGAGGTTGCTTTGCTGGTCTTGATCTATAAATGTTGAAATTTAATAGCTTCAGTTTCAGGGGGTTACATTCTCATTACCAGGTTCCAGATTCTGGGCTACACCTGTGGTTCCAATACCTGGACCTCTCTGAGAAGACTGGATAATGAACTGTCTTAGCTCCCTCAGTTTCTATAAGGCTGAAGGTACACAATTCAAGCAAGTTCAAGTTTATTTGACCGCATACAATCTGTCTCACTCCTGTTCTCCATTTCATTCATTCATCAGGCAAGCATTTATTGAGGGTCAACCAATACCTGGGTTGCAAGGGTTTGGCAGATACAATTGCCTACTCTCCCATCGGTGTGGTTTTATAGATCAGAACTTGAAAAAACAGCGATGCCAACCCTTCCCAGGGCCCACACATCACTGAGGCTTCCCATGGGTCAGTTCAACTCATTCCTGGCTTTTGTGGAAGGTAATTAGCTGGACAGAGAACATGGACCAATGAAGACAGTCCTGCTGGAAAATTACTTCCCTGTGCCACACTTTTTCAAGCTCCCAATTTTCTAAAATCTCAGCAAGAAATTGTGAATCTGAGATCAGAGATCCTGAACTATGTTTTTCTGAGAAAGAAATCAGAAAAAGATAGATGAAAAGAAATAGCTGATGGGCAATGGTGGCTTCTTACTCCTGATTGGACTTTAGGAAATATATCCAGAGAATAAAGTGGATTCCTCAATTTGATAAATCAAGGAATCTTACCTCAAGTCATGAGAATTTAGAGAATTAACTAAGAAAAACTCTATCAATGTGGTTAAACAACAGTGCTATCACCAAAACTAAAAGAGTGGAGTCTATGATGTCAAAACTTCCACATCTCATTAAGAAACACTTGGCTTTTCCTCCCAAATCCAGACCATTGTCTCTTCCTCTTGTGGACCGTTCCACGAGCCTTCTCACGGGTCTGTGGGCTACGGTGCAGACACTATCCCGCCCATTCTCCATGGTGTCCTCAGCGTGCTTGGCCCAGACAGAGAGGAGGACCCCAGCCCCCCTCTGCCCAGGCACCTCTCTGACTCCCCGTCTCCCTCAGGGGGGGTGTCAGGCTGCTAGCTGGGTATCAAGGCTGCTCCAAGCCAGCCTCTCCTGAGCTCCACCTCTGACAGCTCTCCTTCCGCTCAACCTTTATTACACGGTGGGATGGAGCTGGGACACAATGCTGTGACTTTGTGGCTGAGAGTTATTTTCTTTTCCATCCCCATTTCCTTAACATCCAGCCCAGTTACCACTTCTTCCAGGCACCATTCCCTGCCTCTCCCTCCAGAGGGAATGCCCTCACCTGCAGGGTCACCTCTGTATTCTAATGTCTCCCATGTGGCATTTTCAATGTTGTGTTATACTTTATTGGATGCTGTGTCTTTCTTACCTGCAGTGACACTGACACAAAAGGACATGGACTCTGCCTTATATTTCCTTGTTTCTCCACCGCCAGGCACAGTGCCCAGCACATGATACACAGCTCCATATGTGATTTTTTTTTTTGAGTTGAATTGAATAATGAAATGGAAGGGAGGGGAGGAACAGGTGTTCCAAAATAGAAGACAGGAAATAAGACCAACCAAATCTGGTTCCTCAGCAAACAGTCGACACCCCTCTATTGTGGGGGGCTTCTTTGTGCAAAGGGCTGGGAACTGGGCCCTGAGAACCACCCAGCCTTTGCCCTTGTGGCCTATTGCTTCAGACTGTGGGCTTTGGAGCCAACTGTGTTGGAATGCCAGGCCTGCCACTTTCTGTGTGATCGCAGGCAAGCTACTTAACTTTCCATACCTTGGGTTTTCATCTGTAAAACCAGGGCAACGATGATCCTTAATCATAAAGTTTTGTCATGAGAATAAATGAAAAGGTCCTTGTGGAGCACTTAGACTAGTGCCTGGCAGAGGGAGCATGGGATAAATGTCAGCTATTATTACAGAGCTCACAGCCAAGCAAACTTAAAGTCACCTGAGGATCAAGACAGTCATTACTGAGATAACACTATTTTCTTGGTGGAATCTGCACACACACCTGCAGAAGGGCTCTAGATCTGTTGGGTAAAATTTTTGATGAGATGCTCAAGGATGGGGCTTTGATGCCAGAGGCATTATTGGCGGGAGAATAGATATGGTGGTCGAATGCTTTTTTAGGGGTGCTGGGGCCAGCCAGCCCTCAAGTTTTTGTGGGACAGTCAAGGCAGTGGCTAGAGCCAACCGCTGAAAACACTGCAAGGAATGGGTCTATGGGAAAGAAAAGAGGAGATCAGGCTGTCAATACCTGGGCAGAGGGCTTTGGCAAGGAAAGTGAGTTTTCAAAGCTGAACTTTTGATCTACTTTTCTTCATGGTGTGTGATACAGTGCTCTCCTGACCTTCCTAAGAGGTCCTCAGTGGAGTCTTCTGCACTCTCTTTGCTGCTTGGAGTCGGCTTTTTTAGCGAGGCAGTGTGAAGTCTGGGCTCTACGTGGTTGGTGAGAGTAGTGGTGTCCCCAGGAGGCCAGCCACATCTGGCCCAATGTGAGAGGTTCAATGAGAAAGGCACGTTGGGTACACAGAAGGCAGAGAGGCAAAAGCAGCCTTGGGAGCAGCTAGAGAGAATCAGAATATTGCCATTGCTAAATGTAGAGTTAAACAGTACAATACAGTCAAGTTCTAGTGTCTTGTGTCTGCCCCTCAGGAGTGACAGCAGTAGATAAACTAACACTAATCACTGCACATCTCTGGGAAGTTACCATCATCTCTTATGTTGTACCCAATTATGCTGTTTCCAGCTGGGACAGGTAAGGAACATGGCACCTGCCCAAAGAGTTGACATGGACGGCTCTGTGTGCCTGAAATGCCAAATAGGACCAAAAGACACAGCACTGGAAAACCTCCAAAAGCCTCCATGATAGTATTCATTAGTTAATGGATCAACAACTTGGATGCCCTAACTCAAATTTGAGTTCAGACCTCTAAACCCAACTATTCCTAGACAGTTTTAGTTTTTTTTCATTTTCAGCTGACTAGCTTTGAGCACTTACTACCGGCAGGGTGCTGTGCTAAGTGCATTACTTGCATCATTTCTTTTCGTCTTCCCTGAAACCTGATAAGTTCGGTAAAATTATTAGCTCCACACTGCAGATGAGAAAATTGAGGTTGAGAGAGGCTAATTGACCAGTACAAGGTCACACAGCTTGAAAGTAGTGAAGGTGGAGTTTGCACCCCGCCAGGTCTCTTGGAATCCAGAGCCAGAGAACTTAATAACTATGTTAACTGGTTTGGAAGGGATCAGAGGTTATCCAGTTCAATCAGTTGTATACCTAGAGGGAGCAACTTGCAGTTGGAAAGTACAGGGGACTAGGAGACTGTTTTTGTTTTGTTGGAGGCACTCCTGTACGACACTGGGCAAGTCACTGAACCTTCTTGGGCCCCAGTTTTCTCTTGCAAGAGAAGAGAAGAGTTAATGCTCTGTTTACCTCATAGGTTTGTTTTAAGGCCTAATATAAGGAGTGGAACAGGACGAAAGCTACTGCTTTGCCTTGAACAGACAGCAGGCATATTCTAGTCATCTTTCGTGGGGTAGCTAATTTCTGGTACATCCAGCCAAATGTGATTAACAAGGAAAAATTTAATATAGAACCACTCCCTTTTCTGACTCACTAAGAAAATGAGATAATCTTGAATATTGCATTAAAATAAATAATTTAAAAGTTGACTTTGATTTTTGGCGGCTCTGTGCTAGGCATTTTCATATGCATTTAATCTCCAGTAAAACAAAATGAGGCTCCCAGGTGGTTAAGTGCTTTCCTCCAACCACACAGCTAGTTAAGTAGTGAGGATTTGAACCCAGTGCTGCTTGGTTTTACCTGTAGGCACTTTTGCATGCAGCAAGGACTTAGACCAGATCCATTCGATTTGCTTATAGTAGAAGTGAACAATTCTGTTTTCATAGAGCTCCACTGTTTCAAATGAAGTCACCGTAACAACCCCGGGAAGGCGCCTAATGTCTGCAGGCACCCAAATGGAAGAGCTTCTGTTTCATCCTCTGCATGTCAAAGTCTAAAACTTTAGCAACATCCAACCTCTGCTAAACAAATTAACCAGCCGCAAATTATACAAGAGCCAACAGAAACAGAAGACATAGGTATCACTCGCTAAGGGATAACTTCATAGCTTTGAAGTAAAGGAAGAATTACATTAAAAAAAAAGTGATGGGGCTTCCCTGGTGGCGCAGTGGTTGAGAGTCCGCCTGCCGATGCAGGGGACACGGGTTCGTGCCCCGGTCCGGGAAGATCCCACATGCCGCAGAGCGGCTGGGCCCGTGAGCCATGGCCGCCGTGCCTGCGCGTCCGGAGCCTGTGCTCCGCAACGGGAGAGGCCACAACAGTGAGAGGCCCGCGTACCACAAAAAAAAAAAAAAAAAAAAGATGAACTATTTGAGTGCAAAACATTTAAAATGTAAAACAATGACATAAAATTAAAAGGTAGACAACAAACTGAGAAAATAATTGTATAAAGGTGATTAAGTATTCAACTACATGATATATGTATATGAAGAAATAATTCAAATTTTAAAAGAAAAATAAAACCCAAGATCTCAATAGATCAGTGACCTAAGGACATGAAGAGAAAACTTAGAGAACAAAATACAAATATTAAACACTTAGCCTGAGAAACATTTTTCCTGAGTAATAATCAAAGAATTATAGATTAAAATAATATTTACCATCATAATAACATTTAATATTTTATAACTCTTCACATTTACTAAGTGCTTAATATATATAAATTCATTTAATCCCAAAAATCTCCTTAGGAGATGGTGCTATTTCCATTTCATAGATTAGGAAACTGAGGCCAAGGGAGGTTCAGTAACTTGCTCCAATCAGACAACTAGTTAGGATATAGCTGAGGTTTAAATCCAGACAGTTTGGCTCTTACATCCATGTTACACTTAGGAAATTAACAAAAATAAAAACACTTAAAAATATTTTTACTTTTTTGAATATTCTGTGCCAGTAAAGTTCTCGAGAGACCCAGTGATGGTTTCTTTACAAACTGGTACAACTCTTTTGAAAAGCAATATAGTGATAGGTAGCAAGAGCCATAAAAATGCATGTTTTGATATGGAAACAACCTAAATGTCCATTGACAGATGAATGGATAAAGAAGATGTGGTACATATATACAGTGGAATAATAGCCATAAAAAAGAATGAAATAATGCCATTTGCAGCAGCATGGATGCAACTAGAGATTATCATACTAAGGGTGGAAAGAGAAAGACAAATACCATATGATATCACTTATACGTGGAATCTAAAATATGACACAAATGAACCTATCCACAAAACAGAAACAGACTCACAGACATAGTGAAGAGACTTGTGGTTGCCAAGGGGTGGGGGTGGGGGGGGTGGGGAGGGAGAGGGGTGGACTGGGAGTTTGGGGTTGACAAATGTAAGCTTTTATATATAGAATGGATAAACAACAAGGTCCTACTGTACAGCACAGGGAACTATATTCAATAAACTATAATAAACCACAATGGAAAAGCATATATATATAAAAAGAATGTATATATATATATATATATATATATATATATATATATATATATAAAACTGAATCACTTTGCTGCACAACAGTAATTAACACAACATTGTAAATCAACTATACTTCAATAAAAAAAAAATATGTGTTTTGTTCTAGTAAGCTCCCTCACTGGCATGTAGATTGGGGAAATAATTCAACAGAAGCAAAAATCTATATGTAGGCAGTTTTCACTGAATTGTTATCTAGACCAGCCCTGTCCAGTATAAATATAATATACCACATATGTAATTAAAAATTTTCTGGGAACCATATTAAAAGAAGTAAAAAGAAATGTGAAACTAATTTAAATAATTTATTTACTTAACCAATACATTCAAATATAATTTCAGCATCAATAATCAATATAAACACTTGCATTTATTTTTTTTGAATTTTATTTTATTTATTTTTTATACAGCAGGTTCTTATTAGTTATCTGTTTAAACACTTGCATTTATTATTTCGTATGCTAAGTCTTGGAAACCTGGTGTGTATTTTATACTTAAATTATATCTCAATCCAGAGTGGACACATTTTAAGTGCTCAATAGCCACATGTGGCTAGTGGCTACCATACTGAATAGCACAGACAGATCTGGAATAGCAGAAGGTGGGAAATAGACAATGATATCAAATGGTGAGAATGATTTAGAAAATTATGGTATATCAGCCTCTGAAATTGTATAAAGTCATTACCAATAGTAATACTAAAATCCATAAAAATATATTAAATGTTTACGCTTTGTTAAATAAAAAATTTAAAAATATAAACTATTAGTTTAGTAGATATTTAAAATGTGTCTATATGCAGACACATGGATGAAAGAGGGTGTGCAAACATTAAAACAGTTGTGTTAGCAAAGCGGGATTTAAAGTTGATTTCTTTGTCAAAAAATTTTTTTCATTTAAATAGGCATTCAACATCTATTTCTATTAAGAGAGTTTTCTGAACAGAAAAAGGACAAAGAAGGACTATTCCATACAATACACAAATATCTGGAGATTCAATTTTCTACGTTTTAAAACTATATACCCTAATAAATTTCCCATACTACTTATCATATGGGTTTACTCACACTTTGGTATTCTCCTGATAGAGAATTTGGTATTTGAGATTGCTGGTCTTTTTTGTTTGCTTATGTTAATGTTCTTAAAGAGTAGATTTATTTTTTTAAAAAATCATTCACAAACCTTTGAATAATATATTTTCTGGACAATGTGATGTTAGGACCATCGTTCATACTTTGTAATATATTTAATATACATTTTTACATATTATATTTCTTTTCTTTGAGCTATGAGCTATACTGAAAGCTAACCCAAAGATGCCCAATTTTTCTGTGGATTTCTAGAGACAGAAACTAATGAATAAAAGTCTAGCTATTTCAGAAAAATACAGAAAATTTGATTTTAGTTTTCATTAATATGCCTAGCTCAGAAGTAAAATGAGAAATGGATGAGTTTGAAAAAGAAGAATGGCTGGAATCACAAAAGTGATTCTAGAATGGAACCCAGATTCCATCCATATTCCAAACTGATTCCAGAAATGGATGGGTTAGATAAAGACTGATGACTGGATCCTGAACCTGGAGAGGCAGCCTCTTCAGAGGGAAGGGCAGGAGTGTGGGGTCAGAGAAAATAGTTCTTTACCTTCTACTACCTTGGGGAATTGCATCTTTGTTTCCACAGCTGTAGAATCAGAAGGCATAACCTCAACCTCATAGGTAGAGAGGATTAAGTAAGAGCATGCCCTTCATTATTCGTTGCACCCTATTATTTTACAGTTGAGGAAGGTAAGTCCAGAGTGGTGCAAACAGTCTTGGAACCCAGATGTCTTGCTTGAGTCAGGATTCTTCAAGCACAAAGGCCGGTATCCCAGGCTCTGGAGTCAAAGTGCTGTTACAGCATTGGCTCTGCCAGCCTCTGACACCGTGACCTTGAGCAAATTGCATATACTCTCTGTCTCAGTTTCCACACATGTACAGTGGGGATAATAACTGTGTCTAATTCAAGATCAGGTGTGGTAATTAAAAAGTAAAGCTAAGTATGGTATCTGGCATATTGCAAGCTTTCAGTAATTGTCCCCTATTATTAGTGGTGGTCCCCAAACCAATTCTTATGATCGACTTTATTTTACATTCAGCATGTATAGTTTACTCACTAATTGGTTGCATCTTTCCTTTAGACCTTAACGCTAAGGAATTAAATTTCGGTATTTCATAGAAAAATAAAATGGAGTTGGGAAAGGGGGCCACTGGACCACCACAAGAGGGGGTATTGGCGAAGTTAATCTCAGACATTTTGGGGCAGGCAAGTTGTGCAGGGGGAGAGGGACTTAGAGAAAAGGAAGGGAAGGAGGAGATGGCGGTTCAGGAAAAAGCAGGGTATGGAGGTGTGGTTCTGATGGAGGAGAGCTTGCAAAATGTGAGCGAGAAGGCAGTGCAGCACCCTGGTAATAGCTGTCATTTAGTGAGCACTTACTGTATGCTAGGCTCTGTGCCTCATGAGCATTAGATTCTGTCTCTGGAAAATGGGAGTAATCATAGTACTTCCTTTATAAGAGTTGTTGTGGGTACTTTATGAGACAGTATGTGTCAAACATTTGAACGGCGAGTGCTTGACACATAATATAAAGTTAGTTGTTACTATTATTATTAAATCCCTCCTGTTTCAGATGAGGAAGGCTAAGTAACACAAACCATGGAGCTACTAAGTGGCAGAAATCACTTGCTGTCTAACTGCGAGGCTCTAAAATCCATAGAGCACCCAAGTTAAGCAGAGTCTTCCATCCTCCAGCCCTACCTCTCAACCTTCCAGTGATGTCAAGGTGGGCTCTGCCACCACAGGGACCTGGAATGGACCCCTGGCTGTGTGACCTGGGCAAGTCACTTCCCCTACAACCCAGTTTGCTCATTTTTGAAGTGGAGGATGGTATATCTCACAGGGATTTTGTAGGAATTCAGTAATATTTTCCAGGTAGAGTTGTTTAGCCTAATTGGCACATGAAAAGTACTCAATGGGTATTAAGCTATCATTGTAATGTGGGCTCTTGGGTTCTTCTCAACTAAAGTTCCCAGCCACTGACATTTCCATACTTAATCTTTATTCTGGAACAGTCTGTGACAAAAGAAAACTCTCAGAAACCTAGGCTTTGACAGCTCCCTTGCTGTCTTTGTAATATGCCATTTTCTTAATTCAACACCACGCGAAGCAACATGGCTATCTCTTCTGGCTTCTGAATTCATTGACGGTGTCAGTTGGTGATGAAATGTCAGAGCACTTGGATCCAACTGTCCCACTGCCGTTTCCTGGCTTTCCCTGGGTGAATGGTAACATTTTCAAATGGATAAAAATCTCCAGGCAACGTCGCTCTCCTCCTCCAGAGCAGATTTATTACAGAGTGGTTGGCATTTCCACATGCTCCGAATTTGTCAGTGTCAGATTCGTATGTGTTCTTAGGTCTCTATACATATACAGGCATAATTTAAATCCCCAGCAAACAAAGGCTATTTTTCTAACTTGGAGGTATTCCAGAAGATCTTTGCATTTCATCTATTTTTAAATGTTTGTGCAATTTAGAAATATGGTAATATCAAATGGTACAGGGGAGGGCTGAATATTCAGCTTCCAGCAACTGATCATGTGCCATGCGTCAGGCACTTTATATGCAAAATTTACTTAACTGTGGGATGGGTATGCATTATTTTTGCTCTACAGAAGGGGAAACTGAGGCTCAGCGAGATGAGCTACTTGCTCACAGTCACATACACACACACACACACACGAAAGTCATTACCAGCTGAGAGTGGCTGAGGTGGGACACAAACTGCTTTGATTTCATATTCTCCGTTCCTGCCTCTGCAGAATAAACTATTTACAGAGCACCTACCATGTAGCAGGCACTATGCAAGGCTCTGGTGATACAGCAGTGGAAAAAATAAGCAACAATTCCTGGCTTCAAGGAGCTTACATTCTGGTGGACAAATAATACAGATCAATTCTGTGACTTGGTGAAAAGTTCACCTTCACTGGATGGGATGGAGGTGGAGGAACAATGCAAGGATGGCTGAGAGCACGGTTTCTGTTCCGTCTCAGATCACACCAGCATGAGACACGTTCAGGGTAGGTCTTTGGCAAGGGTTTGAGAAGCCTGTTGGTGCATTGAGCTGTGACACTTCCAAGCAGGCCTCTATTCTCTCCCCTGCAATATTTAGGTTACGTCAGGGTTTTGATGGCACACCTTGCTCCTCTAGACCAAGTAGAGATAACGTGGGCTATTGAGCAGCAAGCCATGGGGCAAGGTGTTGTCAGGGCAGTGAGGACGGAGGAGTTGGAGTTCCAGATGCCTTGAACAGGTACTCAATACGTAATAGCAGGCACACTGTGACCACAGGTACTCCTTTCCTCAAAATTCTATAGTGGAGTAAATGGAAAAAGAACAACTTACCTTCCTGTTGTTGTTATTTTCAAAAGTAGAATTGCTAGCTACCACTTATGTACCAATGTCTCCGTGTCAGGCACTGTGCTACATTTTTTGTGTGTATTGTCTAATTTAATTCCAAAAAAATGAAATTTAGACTCAGAGAAGCTAGTGAGTGGAGAAACTGAGATTCAAGCCTGAATCTCTCCAACTTCACACCAAGCTGCCTCTGTGGCTCCCCAGCAGGCTTTAAGGAGAATTAGAGTTAATTCGTGGTTTGCTCTGTGTCCTCTATGTCCTTGCAACTCAAAGTATGGTCTGTGGACCAGCAGCATCGGGAGCTTGTTAGAATGCAGAGTATCAGGCCCCAACCCAGACCTACTGAATTAGAATTTGCTTTTTAATGAGACTCCTGGGTAGGCTGCAGTTTAAGAAGCCTCTTAAAGTGCTTACGTTTAAGCACTCCTCTGTATAACTTGCCAAAACATATGACATATACACTCTGGAAGATGGCGGGGGGATACTTCTCTCTGACTCCAAAACTTATCATTTCTAGAACTGAATTGATGGCTATTGTTAAATTTAATCAAGAAGTGAAAGTTTTAAAAACTTTTCTGGGTGCCTGTTAAATAAAATTGAAATGGAAGAACCACCTAGTGATTTACGAAGTTAGCTAAAATATAGAAAGGATATTTCTGTTTCAAGGATGTTTTTCTAGGCTTTCTAGGAAAAGGGTGCTCATTGTTAATGACTTTTCTTTTTCCCAGTGGAAATTTCAGATCACATAGCCAGCAGTTTGGAGGATGAATAGGTTATGGGTGGCAGCCCATTAACCTGGATATAGGATAAGGTGTGGTGGATTTGAATATTTATCCCAAATTTGTCCATCGATTCACTTTACAGTCTTGGGCAAATCATCAAAACCTGTCTATTTATCCGGTGGTCTTGGCCTGGGAACCTCAGCATAATGCGTGAGTGTTCTCATGCCATTATAAGGATAATAAGGGAAACCTGTTTTAATGGCAGGACTATTAAGTGGGTTAGTTAGTATTCCAGAACCTCAAAAATTCATAGGAGTTGACTAAATTGTTTGCTAGTCCCTTCCATCAACCAACAACCCAATCAATCAAACCATTAACAAGTACTTATTGGAAAGTTGCCATGTGTCTTGGAGTACAAAGGAAGTAATGCTCCTGGGGCAAAAAAACAGTAATTATGAATCACTTTTCACCTGCTCTCTGTTCTACAAAAACTAAGCAAAGGGCTTCCCTGGTGGCGCAGTGGTTGAGAGTCCGCCTGCTGATGCAGGGGAAAAGGGTTCTTGCCCCAGTCCGGGGAGATCCCACATGCCGCAGAGCAGCTGGGCCCATGAACCATGGCCGCTGAGCCTGCGCGTCCGGAGCCTGTGCTCCGCAACGGGAGAGGCCACAACAGTGAGAGGCCCGTGTACCGCAAAAAAAAAAAAAAGAATTAGAATCCCCTTGGGCTTCCCTGGTGGCGCAGTGGTTAAGAACCCGCCTGCCAATGTAGGGGACATGGGTTCGAGCCCTGAACCCTGGTCCGGGAGTATCCCACATGCCGCAGAGCAACTAAGCCCACAGCAACTGCGCCACAACTACTGAGCCTGCGCTCTGGAGCCCGCGGGCCACAACTACTGAAGCCCACGCGCCTAGAGCCCGTGCTCCGGGACAAGAGAGGCCACCGCAACGGGAAGCCCGCGCACCGCAATGAGAAGCCCGCGCACCGCGACAAAGAGGGGCCCCCGCTCACCGCAAGCAGAGAAAGCCCGCGCGCGCGCGCAGCAACCAAGACCCAACGCAGCCTAAATAAATAAATAAATTTATTAAAAAAAAAAAAACCAAAAATCTAAGCACAGTGATGAGTGTAAAGATGCCGAGATGACAGGACCTGAGCACCGGGAACTAGGTGAGTGACAGGAAGAGGACTGTGGTTCTTTTCCTGTTCGCTCCTGACCTGACCTTTCTTGCCTGGAGCAGTTTCCAAAGGCCTGTTGAGCATCTACCCTGGAACACAAACGGAGGTCAGGTGCCACGGTATGAGGGCAGAGAAAGTAGGGGCTTGGAGTCCCCTTAGCCCTTCTCTCACTTCTCCATTCCGTCCCAGGGTCCTAACCATTGTACCTCAGTGATTTCTCGTCTCCCTTCCCTCCACATTCCACTAATTAGCTCGAGCCCTCTGGCCTCCCTAACATCCAGGACAGATCAGATCTTCTGCTTCCTCAACAACCTTTAATGGCCCCTCATTGGCTTCAAAAGTCCCACTGCCTTAGCCCGGCATTCGGGACCCTCCATGACTTGGCACCACAGTCTTTCCAGCCTCTTGTTTCACTCTGTTCATCTCTTCCCAATCTCTGGCCATGAAGATGCAGTCATCATGTCCATACCACACCATGTATGTACGCAACACCACGCCTTTGTCCTGACTGTTCATTCTACCTAGACTGCATCTTCTGACATACTCCCCAACTTTCAGAATCTTCCTTCTCCCTCAAGTAGGTTTACACTTGAAGTCAAGGAGACGTGAAGTCTGTGAAGACCTTCCTAATTTCTACTTACAACTTTTCAGAGTCTGTCTGGCATTATGACTAATCAAAATTTGTTCTTTGTCAGGCTGTGGGCTCCCAGAGCACAGTGGACATATCTCAAGCATCTTTGTGTCCTCAGAGGCTACCCAGTCCATGCTTCTTTTTTTTTTTTTTTTTTCATGCTTCTTAACTGAAGAAGATTCCTAAGCAAAGGCCACCACCCATGGGACGCTACAGGAATCTACATACTTAGTATAAAGATGCGCTGGAGGGTATCTTCATACAAAGGCAGAATGCAGCCATCACTTACTAGCTGTGTGATAAAGGAAAAATGAATTAACCTCTCTGAGCCTGTGTTCTCCTTGGCAAAATGGAGGTCGTGTCGTTGCAAAGATATAAATGACTGTAAGTTCAGGATCATGAAGTTCCTGCTGTCTGAATATTTACAGTTCTGTGACCTTTACCCTTTCTCCTCCCCCGGCCCCTTCCCTTTCACCAGACTTCTCCTACCAATTCTTCAGATCCCAACGCTGATGTCACTCTTTTCCTGCAACTGCTCCCTGACTCCTCCACATCTGTGGAAAGTGCCCCTGGTATGTCTTTCCAAAGTGCCTCTGGTATGTCTTTCAACAAGCCAAGTCTTTCCACATGGCTTTCCTCCATCACTCACTCATCTCTCTGTGATGTAATTCCTTGCAGACACATCAATAACTAGAGCAAGAACAGTAATATTTATTGAGCTCTTACTATGTGCCAGGGTCCATACTAGGTGGTTTTCACACTATCTTATTTGATCTCCACAATGACCCTATGAGGTAAGGTTTTATTATTCCCATTTTACAGGTGAGGAAACAGAATAGAATAGATTTAATAAATTGTTCAAGATCACCCAGATAGTGAGTTTCAGGACTGGGATTCAAACCTAGCTCTGTCTAGCTTGGGGCCCATGTTCCTAAGACCATGCTAAGTGCCCCCTGCACCAATGCCTGTCATGCTCCAGAATATGCTAAAACAAACAAACCCCAAAAAGCAAAAACAAAACCAAACCATGTTTAAAACCAGTGCTGGGGCTTCCCTGGTGGTGCAGTGGTTAAGAATCCACCTGCCACTGCAGGGAACACAGGTTCGAGCCCTGGTCTGGGAAGATCCCACATGCCGCAGAGCAACTAAACCTATGCGCCACAACTACTGAGCCTGCACTCTAGAGCCTGAGAGCCACAACTACTGAACCCACGTGCCACAACTACTGAAGCCCGTGAACCTACAGCCTGTGCTCTGCAACAAGAGAAGCCACCGCAATGAGAAGCCCGTGCACCGCAACCAAGAGTAGCCCCCTCTCGCCACTAGAGAAAGCCCACACACAGCAACAAAGACCCAATGCAACCAAAAATAAATAATAAATAAAAACCAACCAAACAAACCAAAAAACCCAGTGCTTAGTAAACAGAAAATTGCTGTAAGACATCTCCACCTTTCCTCCTTTTTTTCCCAGGAGGGTTTAGAGGAAATAAGGGAAGATCATCATTCTCTGGTTTGCAGCATGTTTGGGATTGAGCTCATTAGAAACCCATGGAAGTGAATTAAAGAAACATGACTTGTGCCAGCCTACCTAGCCACATTTTAGGTTCCTGGTGCATATGGGCACAAGCTCACTTAAAAAGCTTTTTAAACAAAAGCACAGAACAGAAATGTTCAACATATGCTGGAGTAGGTAGGGATTCATGGAATCCTAAATCAACTTGCTTTTTTTAAAATAATTAATTAATATTTTTGGCTGCGTTGGGTCTTCATTGCTGCACATGGGCTTTCTCTAGTTGAGGCAAGCAGGAGCTATTCTTCGTTGCAGTGCGTGGGCTTATTGTGGTGGCCTCTTTTGTTGCAGAGCACAGGCTCTAGGTGCGAAGGCTTCAGTAGTTGTGGCACGCAGGCTTCAGTAGTTGTGGCTCGCAGGCTCTAGAGCACAGGCTCAGTAGTTGTGGCACACGGGCTTAGTTGCTCCGCAGCATGTGGGATCTTCCCAGACCAGGGACTGAACCTGTGTCCCCTGCATTGGCAGATGGATTCTTAACCACTGCGTCACCAGGGAAGCCCTCAACTTGCTCTTTATAGCCATTCAGAGAGGGGCAAATTAGTGCGAGCCCTTTTCTCCTTTGGGTGGGGCACAGTGAGGAGAGGCCAGGCTGAGGAGGGGGTAGAGTAGCCAATATCAGTGCTGTGGATTGGAGGGTCCCAAGCTTCCAGCCCCAAGCCTCTGACAAACTCCCAGCCCTCACGTCTCTCCCACCCACCTGCCACATCGTTTGAAATATGCCCTTACATGCTCATTCTCTCCAAGGCAGTGCCAACTCTAAGCAACCACCCCAAAAAAGTTTTTTTTGAAAGATAACATAAGTAATACATGTTAATTAGAAAGCAGGTTTTAAAGGGAGAAAAAAAATCATCCCTACTCCCACTTTCCTAAGGAAAACATTTTGGTGTCTATCCTTCCAGTTTTTTTGGTCGTTGATTATATATGTATTGATATTATACACATACAATGTTACATATATGATGTAATATATACACACATAGATATATATGTGTATATACACATGTATAGATATATGCATGTACGTTTGTATTTATTTCCTTTACCAAACCATGATTATATTAAATGTTTTATAATTTGTCCCCCTTCATTTAATACTACCATTTCAAGTCAGCAGTACACATTTATGTCATCATTTTAAATAGCTCTGTGGTCTTTGGATGAATGGCTTATCATAATTTATTTAACAATCCAGTGTTGTTAGACATTTAGGTTGCCTAACCAGCTGCTGTTGTCATCGACACCTCCAGGACATTCCTCGTATACACCACTCTGAGCACCTGTCCCATTATTCCTTAAAACAAATTTCCCAGGCACCCTATCTTAAAAACAAATTACAAATTACCACCAGGTGTTGTAATCACTCTTTAGTAGCTCAGTGTGAATTTGTTCAGAGGCTCCTTTTTATAAGTAACAGTTATGAGCCCTGAAAGGAGGTTTGTTGCCTGTGAGGGTGGGTGGGCGTTTGGGAGAAGAAGGGGACAGAAGGAAGAATGTCTTGGGGGCACAAAACAAAACATCAATAGAGGAAGGTAAGACTTGCTGCCATGGGATTAACTGGGAATTCTAGGAGCAGACTAAGGATGTTGGATCAAATACGAGAAAAACAACACCCCGCCCCCCCAAACAAACAAACAAAAACCCAGACAGCAGGGGTGGGAAGGCTTCAACATTTGCCTTCCTGATCTGCAATTTCACCAATTCTGGACCCTTGGCATAAAATCTTAGAGTAGCCATCTTTGTCAGCATTTTGGAAAATAACTTAGCAATTCAAGAGCCAGAAAAATATTCATACTACTTGATTCAGTAACAGTACTTCTGGAAATACATCCTAAGGAACTAACATCAAGGAAAGATAAAGCTATGTGCATAAAGATGTTCCTTACAGAATTACTTAAAGTAACAGAAACTTTTACTCAGTGAAAATAGTCAAAAGTTAAGTAAATTATGGTATAGCTACCTGCTAGAGTAACATGTAGCCATCTGATATTTACTAGCTGTGGGATCTTGGGCAAATTATTTAACCTTTCTTATCGATTACATGGGGGTAATAATATTTGTTATTGCAGGCTTTAAGTCAGGATTAAGTGAGATAATATTTGAAAAATACTTAATATGGTGCCTGACACATGATCAGGTTTGAATAAATAGCAGCTAAGTATACAGAGTATATGTTGCACTTATGGAAATTAGTGTGATATAAACAAAAGTTGCCTCCAAAAACATAACCTGCCTGTCAGTCATAGAGAATGCTTGTGTCTGGAACTGTGTATCTTTTTTGTCTCAGGATAGACTTTGTGACTTCCCAGTTTCAAGACAAGGAGACTCAGTCATGTCGATCCCCAGAGGTGTCAAGACTTAGAGTCTATCTTTACTTTAAATGAAATTAATGAATGCCTGGGATCCACAGTAGAATGACAATGTATTTACTTACTGAGAGAAATATAAATATCATGTGGAACAGAGACACCTGATCCAACACTATGATGCTTTCTCTCCCAGAGGCAAGGAGCAGAGGAAGCCAAAGCAGAAGGAGAAGCCACGATGTGGGATGAAATTATAGGGAGCATCGGGACTTCCCTCATGGTCCAGTGGTTAAGACTTCACCTTCCAATGCAGGGGGTGCGGGTTCGATCCCTGGTCGGGGAGCTAAGATCCCACATGCCTCGTGGCCAAAAAACATTAAACAGAAGCAATATTGTAACAAATTCAATAAAGCCTTTAAAAATGGTCCACATCAAAAAAAAAATCTTAAAAAACAAAAGAAATTATAGGGAGCATCAAACCCTAAAGAGAGAAGCAACTCAAATGTCCATCGATGGAAGAATAGATTTTAAAAATGTGGTATATACATGCAATGGAATACTACTCAGCATACACGGGGTGGGAGGCAGAAGCTGGGGCGAAGTGAGATTAGCATCGACATATATACACTACTGAATGTAAAATAGATAGCTAGTGGGAAGCAGCCGCATAGCACAGGGAGAGCAGCTCAGTGCTTTGCGATGACCTAGAGGGGTGGGATAGGGAGGGTGGGAGGGAGTCTCAAGAGGGAGGGGATATGGGGACATGTGTATGCATATGGCTGATTCACTTTTTTGTACGACAGAAAATAACAGTACTGTGAAGCAATTATACTCCAATAAAGACCTATTAAAAAAAAAAAGGAATGGAATTCTGAGGCATGCTACAACACAGATGAACCTTGGAAAATTTTATGCAAAGTTAAATAAAACAGACACAAAAGGACAAATACTGTAGGCTTCCAATTATATGATGTACCTAGAATGGGCAAATTCTTAGAGGTAGAAAGTAGAATAGAGGTTACCAGGGGCCGGGGCGGGTGTGGGGGGAGAAGGGGTGGGAATGGAACGTGTTGTTTGACAGGTATGGACTTTCCACTAGGGATGATGGTAAACTCCTGGAAATGATGGTAGAAATCACAACATTGTCAATGTATTTAATGCCACTTAAAAAGGGTTAAAATTTATATGTTATGTATATTTTATCATGAAAAAAATCCCCCAAACTTAATGAGAGGCAATGTAGCATGGTGTTAAGAGCATGGGCTCTGATGCCAGGCTGTCTGGGTTCATGTTCTGGCTCTACCTCTTTACTAGTTATGTATTGTTGGGCAAATTGCTTTACACTTTTCGTTACTCATCTGCAAAATGGCCGTAGTAACGTCTACCTCCTAGAGTCGTCATGAGGATTAAAATGAGTAGGTCTATGTAAAGTTCATAGTGCTAGAACAACGCTGGGCACATAGTCCTATATAATGGCTAGCCAAAATAAGGAAAAGTAACTTTCTTGGTTTTTCATGAGAAATCAATATGATGGGGATCAGAAATACTCAGTCAGCGGGACTGGAGTATTATCTTTGTGCGGCAGATCTACAGGGAGTCATAAGGTTGCTTGACAAACATGGAACCAGAAAAAAGGAGTTAAGAGAAATTGTATATCTAGTAGTTTCCAGCTAAAACAGCCTGATTCTATCGTAGGGATTGTCCTGCCAGCAGAACTGGAAACACTCAAAACCCATTGACTAAAGCTCTGTATCTCCCAAGAGGGTGCTGGGCAGAGTGTCTGGGGCTTGCTTTTGTTACTGTCCTTTGTCAGCACTTCCAAGATTGACTGGTTCCTTTCCAAACATGTGAACATCCCAACTCCTTTGCGTGACCTGCCCCATTCTAACATGTATTGTCTCTACAGTTTAGCTCCTTGAGAGACTTCTATTTCTCTGGAAGGATACATGGAAAAACCCCAGCAGATTGATTTATTGGTAGTTGCAGAATTGTGAGTGAAATATTTTGAGTTCCGTTGCTGGAGCTATAGTGGCTGTAAAATTTAAAAAAAAAAAAAAAGATTTTAAATAAATTATTCTTGTCCAGTATTTTCCCATTTGTAAGCGAATTTCAGTTGGATGTGTCTGATTGTTCAGAGCACTGCATGCAGCAGGAATAATGAGAAGTGAAAGGGATGCTGGATCATGCCACTGGGTCCCATATTCATTCCAGGCTGTAACCCATCTCTGGGTTGTAGTAAGGAGCTTGATGTAGTGTCTGAATGTATGATGAGCTCAATTCATTCGCTTTTACACTCTGGTAAACAGCTGTTGAACTTCTCCCTCTGAGTGGTTCATTCTTAGCCTTATATGGCTTGGAGTATCTTCAAAACCAGCAATGTTGTGTACACATGTATGTCTGCTGCTGCTCTTAGGTTGTAATTCCCAGATGTGGCTCCATCTGAATGAATGGGTGGCTTTAAATCTTACCTCACCCTAAGCAGGGGCTGGATTTCCTTGGCTGGTGTTAAAGTCTGAGATGATCTCTACTTCTTGTGCTTGGCTGGTAAAGACAGGAAGGCAGCAGCCGAGGCTGGGCTTCCCTAAAGTCAGGCTGTCAGTATGCTATTTACATCCCTTGAATCTAACTGAGCTGGGGTGCACAGGTCAGCCTTCTATCTGTGTTTCTGTGTCTGAGGACTTTTTTTTTCAGAACTTCAGCAGGCTGGAAGTGCTGGGGAATTAACACTCCGAGGAGCAGCCCTCAAGCAAGGATTCTTGGTAACTGGGGAATCAATATCCCAGCTTCCTCACCACTGGGTGGGATCATTATGAGACATGTGTTTTATATTGTATCTCCCATTTTTTCCTATGGGATTAAGCCTCAGTTGGCCACTGTGGTCGCTGGCTCAATACGCACTCGCATCTTTCCCACTCTCCCACTGCTGGTCCCTGAACCTCCTAAATACACTCATTGAACCTGAATTCCTGTCTCAAGGTCTGCTTCTGGGAGTACCCACGGTAAGATACGTGATGTCGAGAAAAGAGCACAAGATTTAAAGTAGAAAACCTGGGTTTAGTCCTGGCTCTGTCACATGTTACATGACTTTAGGTAACTGACTTCAATCTCTCTGAGTTACAGTTCCCGTAACTTTTATAAAAACCAGAGCGTAACACTTACTTCATTCATTGGGTCATTTGTAAAGCCTGAGTGAGAATACATAAGAGGAGGAGCTGAACAGGATAAAGGTCTTTAAAGACGTACATCGTGTTGTTCTGTGCGGCTCTGCCCCTTCCCCTATTGTCTGCAGTAAGCCCCCCTAAGTATCCTCTACACTCTTCTCATCCTTATTCACACTAATACGCTGTGTACAACTCAGGTGAGTCAGGATGGTCATGAAAAACTCCAGCTTTTTGGTATTTTTGTGGCTAAATCTTACTTTATAATTCTTTCCATCCCTATTTTTATTATGAAAATTTTCAAACATAAAGAAAAGTTGGGACTTCCCTGGTGGCGCAGTGGTTGAGGCTCCGCCTGCCGGTGCTGGGGACGCGGGTTCGATCCCTGGTCTGGGAGGATCCCGCATGCCGCGGAGCGGCTAGGCCCATGCTCCACGGCTGCTAAGCCTGTGTTCTGGAGCCCGTGAGCCACAACTATTGAGCCCATGTGCTGCAACTGCTGAGGCCTGAGCGCTGGAGCCCGTGCCCCGAGGCGGGAGAGGCCACCGCGATGAGAGACCCAGGCACCATGGCAAGGGGTGGCCCCCGCTCACCACAACTAGAAAAAGAGCCCGCACATCGGTGAGGACCCAACACAGCTCCCCATGCCAAAAAAAGAAGAAGAAGAAGAAGAAAAAAGAAAACTTGAAAGAATAATCCAATAAACCCTTGACTTGAATTCAACAATTGTAAACGTTTTGCCATATTTGCATTATCTCTTTGTCTATCTATCCGTTTACCTCTCTATTTTGCTATACTATTTTAAATTATTTTCTAGACACCATGACACTTTGCCCCTTAGTTCTTCAATATACCTATCCCAACGAGGCCAGTCTCCAACATGCACAATACCCTTCTCACACCTAAGCAAACTGACCCTAATTGCACAATATCATCTAACATTCTACCTATACTCAAATTTCCAATAGTGCCTGGAATGTCTTTTACAGCTTATTTATTTTTTTAGCCAGGATCCACTGTAGGTTCACTGCAGAATGAATTTGCTTAGAAACACCAGCCTGGCTCTGATTCTGTGCGTGTGTGTTGTTTGTGTGTGAGCTTGTGCAAACCTCAAGAGTGCGTTATGGTTGCCCTGAGCATTCTTTCTCACTGGAGTCAGACTTTCTGGGCCTTGGGTGACAGTGGGACAAACCTGAACCTTGTCTGGATGTGTGATCTTGCCTGGTCACCTCTGCCAGCAGCAGAGGGCTCCAAGCAGCTGGTGTCTGCCGAGGCTGCCAGGCCACTCATGTCAGGGCTGCACTAACCACTTCTGTGGCCGCCTTCAGTGGTCACCTGCCAGACACTCATCCAGAAGTGCTGCTAGCAATGTCAGCCGTCACTTGAGGAGGGAGGCATTCTGCCCACTGATTTAATTAGAGAGAGGTTTTTATCCTTTTGGGGGGAAAAATCCAAATTATTTGGCAGGTAAAATGCCTATTTAGACGAGTCAGTGTAAGCTGTTATTCTACATTGGCTAATGTTCTTCTGTCTCTGCTTGTCTTCACAGAGATGCTGAAATAATGGAGACAAAAGGTGATGGAGTTCAGAGAGCAAGGACGTGGACCAGAATAATAGCAATAAATATTTATTGAATGAAAAAATCAAAGCACGCGTTTGCGGGAGGCCTCCTATGTGCCATCACCTTGCTTATTCTCCACAGCAACATTTTGAGATAAGTACTGTTTTTTTTTTTTTTTTGCGGTACGCGGGCCTCTCACTGTTGTGGCCTCTCCCGTTGCGGAGCACAGGCTCCAGACGCGCAGGCTCAGCGGCCATGGCTCGCGGGCCCAGCCGCTCTGCGGCATGTGGGATCTTCCCGGACCGGGGCACGAACCCGTGTCCCCTGCATCGGCAGGAGGACTCTCAACCACTGCACCACGAGGGAAGCCCTGAGATAAGTACTATTATTTCTATTTTATAAATTAGAAACCTGGGATTGCTAATTGGCTCAAAATCACATAGCCAGTAAGTGGCAGAGCTGTGATTTGAGCTCTTATCTGTCAGACTGCAACACCCATGTTCTTGAACGAGAGCCCTGAGCAGGAAGCACTGTGCTCAGCCTGTACTTTGGCATCTCCAACCACACATGTGGCTGCTGCTTCTTGTTAACACCTGGCACAGTGTGTAGCACATTGTCGGTGTTCAGGTAATGTTTGTTGAATCAAGGTCTCACCCAAGATAGGCATACAAGAGGTGAATACCAGCTAGACTCTCAGGACCCCCTTTAATTACAGTGACTCATAAACTCCCAGCCAGATCCTTTTTGTTTGTTTTCTGTGTCATTGTCTCTGTGTACCCTGCTACTCTCCCCAGATATTCTCCCCAGGCCAAAGTAGCATCCTCTTATTTTGCTATTTTCTACAAAAACGAGTGCCCAGTGCGCTAGGTGCTGGTATCCCTAGGCCCCAGTGCCTTTTTTTCCCCAACAAGCCTTTCTTAGAGAAATGCCTCCTTACAGGAATTAGAGGAGGGTGTTCTTTGCAGTTTCTAGAAACTGTGCTCCTGGTTGTCTATTCTCCCAATAGGCACCCTTGGGCATTTACCTGGGAAGAATAAAATGGAAGGTGTTGTCACCAGATCTGGAAAGGCCAGCTTAGGAAACAAATGTCTCCTAAGGAACCAACCAGAATCTAAATTCTGCTTCATACTTTATTTATTTATTTATTTTTATTTTTTGGCCACGCTGCTTGCGGGCTCTTAGTTCCCTGACCAGGGATCAAACCCGTGTCCCCTGCAGTGGAAGGGTGGAGTCCTAACCATTGGACTGCCAGGAAAGTCCCTGCTTCATACTTTAGATCGTATGAATTCTGCTCTACCAATGAATGAAGGATCAACCCATTTATGGAAATAATATCTGAGAGACCTAACAGCATCCAACAAGCTCTTGCTCCCCCTGGGACGTGGAGAGGCAGCCATGAGTGTCAGCTCCCTTAAGTCTGGAGACTCAGAAGCTGTTTGAGACCCTCCCCCCAAACCCATTCCCCATCCTCATCTCCTTCCATCTCAGTTCAGGCTGGGACAGGAGGGACCCCAGGGTGCCAGGTGGGGAGGCAGGCTGATGGGAACATACCTCCTGTTATGCGTGGAGAGGTGACACTAGGCTTCAAGGGTGGGCTTAGAACTCATCTGGGAATGTGGAGGAGGAAACCACAGTATGGAGAGACTCCTACTCTGTAACTAGAAACATGAGATGCATGGCCCCTGCCTTCATGGGGCTTATAGGCTACTGGGGGCTACTGGAGGAGACAGACAAATCACGAGGCAACCGCAACACCATGGGATGGAGTGGTGCTAAGATGGAGAAGTCAAGAGTGCTAAGAGAGGGCATCCGGGAAGGCTTCCTGAAGGAAGCAACATCTAAACTGGCAGGGGAAGGATAAGCAGGCATTAACTGGACCAAGCTAGAGGAGTGGAGGAGAGGGGAAGAATGTTCCAGGGGAAAGGAATAAGATGATGGAGAGAGAGGGGGGCTGGAACGTAAACTGTGTGGTAAGAAGCACACGGTGAAGCTGGAGAGGAGGGAAGGATCCCAAACAGGACAGGCCTCAGGGCCTGAGGCTGGAGGTTCTGAGGACTGTTGGAGGCTGACAGGTCTGTGCTCTCATTCCTCAATAGGAGGATGACAGAGATAAGGAAGGAGATGTGGGGAAGCTGAGTTAGGACGCGTGGGGGAGCTGTTTCTCTATCCTCTCCGCTGTCCTCCGTCTGAACAATTCCTGCATGCACTGGACCCCGTGGGCAAATTTAACTTAAATCTTCCTGCCAGAGCCTTCTTCTTTTTCTATACTATTTGTTTTATTCACTATAGCACCATAGAGTCACTCAAACTAGAACCTTACATCAGGATTGACAAACAGATTAACCCTTGACATCGACTCCAATCAGTTGGTGATGTCTGCCTGGTACACCGTGTTAAGGAGGATTCTGAGGCCAAGCCATGTCTCAGGGGTAAGGAGTCCCATGGTTAGCGATCCTTGTGATGAGCAAGGGACGGGCCTGGGGACACCAGGGCCTTGTGTCAATAGACCCTGACGTAGAGTCACCTGGCCTCTTTCTTTTCTCTCACCTTTCCAATGCAGTGGGTTACAGAGTCTTGCTTCCCCAGTTCCAATTCCTTTCTCTCCATCTCTACTGTCCCTTCTTAGTTCTGGCCTCCTTGATTCTCACCTACCTATATCATCTGTATCACATGTATCACCAGGCTCCCTATCTTCTCGGCTCTAAGCCATCTTGCCCACTGTCACAAAGCAATTTTTCTAGGCATACTCCCACACTGCTGAAAATCTTCAGCTGGCTCCCCGTCACTTACAGGATAAAATCTAGGGTCTTCAGCTAAGACATATTAGACCCTTGATGATCTGGTCCCTGTCCATTGTTCCGTCTCATTTCCTGTCACTCCCTGACTTCTTCCTTAGGTAAATATTCCAGGCACACGAGCCGCTTATAGCTCCCAGTATGCTATGCCTCCCCAGGTTTTAGCCCATGCTATTTCCTCTGCCTGACAGACCCTTCTCCACAGCCCTGGCTCTAGGCCTCTGCCTTTAACATGCTAATATTGTGTATCACCTCCTCCGGAAGCTTTCTTTAAGCTGGTAGGTTTCTCCCCCTCACCTTCCCGAAACAGAGTTCGTGGTTTCTTCTTCCCTAGTGTTTTATAGACAAAGCTATTATTACTCACCTCACTGCCTTTGCCCCTATGTGCAGTTTGTTCATTCATTCATTCAGCAAATGTTTATTTAGAAGTTTCTATAAACCAGGCACTGTTCTAGGGGGCTGGAGATAGAGTGATGAACCTAACAGCCGAAGTCCCTGCTTTCAAGGGATTTACATGCGTGTGCGTGTGTGGAGTGGGGTGGGTGTACGATATGCAGATGAACAAATATATCATTTAATGTCAGATGAAAGAGAAAACCAAGGCTGAGAGGAAGTGGGGTGCTGCTCTGGCTAGGTTGGTCATAAGAGACATTTCTGATCAAGTGACCTCTGAGCAGAGATTTGAATAAAGCAGAGGAGGAAGCCAAGCTGACATCTGGGGGAGAAGTGTTGCAGGCAGAGGAAAGGGCGTGCAAATGCCCTGCTGCCTCTACCAGAGATGTATGAGGACCAGCAGGAAGTAAATGAGGCTGGAGAGGAGTGAGTGAGAGAAAACATGTTAGCGTCAAGGTCAGAGAAGGAACGGAGGTGAAGGATTAGCACATCGGTCCTTCCAGAACAGCATGAGGCCTTCGGGGTTATTCTGTATGAACAGGGAAGCGTTTGATGCATTTTAATCAGAGGAGTGATATAACCTGCTTTGTTCTTTAAAAGCATCAGGCTGGCTTCGGTGGTAAAAAATATACTGTAGGGATGAAGGTGGAAGCAATTCTCCAGGCAGTAAGGACGGCATGGACCAGGATGGTAGCAGTGGCAGGGATGAGGAGAGGAAAAATTTGTGATATATTCTCAAGGTGGAGCCAGTAGGATTTCCTGACAGATTGGATACAGGAGAGAGAGAAGCAATCCGTCAAAGGTGACTGCAAGATACAGCAGCTTAACAATTTGTTTGCATGTCAGTATCTCCATCTGGATCAGTGGTTCTTAATCACCCCTCCCCAACCCCACTTTTCTTAAATTCTGGATGCCTCTGAGAATCTGATAAGAGTTATGTTTTCTCCCTGCAAAATTCACTGGGCACATATACATAAACTATGTCTATCATTTCAGAGGGTTGTAGGTCCTCCGAATCATACCCATGAAGCCTGGGGTCAGAGTCCCTGCTCTAACCTCTGAGCTCTCTGAAGCCAGACGTACCGTATTATTCATCTTCATTTCCTGAGGAAAGTAACCTGAAGACAGTCACTGCTCAGGAAACGTGCTGGAATGAATGAGTGAAAAACAGCTGCTTCTTTATCTTAACTCTTTAGTTTAAGGAAGCATGTCCTATTTACACCTCTACTGGTAACTGGGGCTATTATTCCAATACATTAATAACTGAACCAACAAACGACAAAGCTGGGGAGAGGGGACGAGGTAAAATGAAGCAAGGGAATTGCGGCAGAAAGGCATTTTTAAAAAACGTTCCTTTCAAAAAGCGTTGGAGATACCCAAGGGAGGAAGCCGTGTAAGTAAAAGGGTAATCATTCTACCAGTAACACTGGGACATTTTCCACCTGAGCTGCAGGCAGAGGGAGAGACTTGCTTCAGAATTTCTGTAAAAGAAGGGGGAGATTCTGGGGTCCTGGCTGCAGCCAAGCCCCAGGCTGGGCATTCAGACGGAGGGAGGGAGGAAGCACTTCTCCTGAGCGTCCTAAGCTCAGAGGCCACCTGCAATGGGGGTAGGGGCCGATGGAGAAACGCCTGATGGGATCAGGGACCAAGACACCAAGATGTCACCTAAACTCATCAGAAGCAGGGCGATTTGACGTGATCACCCTGGCTCTCAGGAGCCTGAAAATTAGTTGTGAGGAAAAATTGATCATACGAAACCAGTGGCCTTCTAGGGGTTGCTAAGAGGACATTGTCTAGACAATGGCCTTTCTCGTTATGAATTTAATAGGAGCCTTATTTAGAAGTTGAAGAAATCCAGGAGGAAGTTTCCATCTCCTTCTAACAAAGGAGTTAGAAACCATAAAAACAAATAAAAGCAGTTCTGAATTGTGCAGATTAGGTTTGTCATTCCTGAATCTGTCCATTGACCATACTGATGATTCCAGCTTAGCAGACATTCATGGAGTCTGGCCCTATCCTGTACCGTATTGCCTTTAATCCTGATAATGCCCCATTAAATTGGCATTATTCCTTTTCCCCTTTACAGGTGAAGGATGAAGGGTGTGAGGCTTGGAGACGTATGCATGGCTAGAAAGTGGCAGAGCAAGAACTGGGACCCAGATATGGCTGACTCCAAGTTCAAGGTCCCCCATTCACAAGGCAGCCTTTTTTTCATGCCTACATGCTCATTCAAGAGAAAAACAATTAGCCCTCTTTTGTCCTGTGAGTCAGAGGGAGGTTGGAAAGGGCTGTCTGCTCATCCTTCCTCCCAGCTTACACATCTTGCAGAAGAACGCCACGGGAGCCCCTGCCCTGGTGCAGAGCCAGGCCTGGCAGGCAGCTGCCAGGGAACTGGGTTCCAGCTGCCTGAGTCCTGCTGGCAGTGTCTCTTTGGACCTTGTCTGATAGCTCCTGCTTAAGAAGCCAGCCTGGAACACTGCTCCTGTTTGGAGAGAAAGAATGTGCTCGTCTTGCCCTTTTCTGGGATGAGGTGACTGGCCCAGTGGAGACATCGAAATCAGAACGATTAAATTCAGATCTTGTTCATTTTACTACCTGTGCCCAGGGGTCCGAGGATTGGTTACAATTTTGGTTTTCATTTTCCAGACATTTTTGTTTTGCCTCAAAGTTTAAAAAGGCAACATGGACTTTTTAAATGATGTACAGCAAAGAGCAAGAGAAGGAGGTGGGGGCACCTCAGGAGAGAAAACTACCTGAGTGTCTAATGTGTGTCTTCTGAGCTTCTTACGGTAAAGAGAGCAGAGCTCCCAGACAGGGAAAAGAACCTTAAGAGGCTCTTGATAGGAAATACGTTGCAACTTGTCACCCAACCAATGGCTCCTAATCCTCTTTCATGAGCTGAAATCCCCTTGAATCAGATTATAAAATTCCTCTTGGTAGAAGGCACTTCATTGAAAATGCAAAGCCCTTGACTTGTGAAAGAAAACAAACACTAATTTGGAGGGTTTTTTTGCCTTAGGAAAGAAGCTGAGGGTAGACACCTTGAAGCAACCCTGCTCCTGCCTTTTCACCCCTCAGTTCCGGGATGTGTGATAAGCACTGAGGTCTCAGGACACAGGGCATCCCCCCTGCACCCACTTCAAGTCAGTCAGCATCTCCATGGGAGCTGCTACCTTGATTTGTTTAAAAAGTTTACTTGAAGCATTTAGCAATGGGCAAAGAAAGCCCTGTTTACAAGCCAAAGAGCCCTTTTAAATGATCTGTTAATTGGCTCAAAGCTTCCCTCCATGCAGGGATGATTGCCTGTAACTGGCTAAAGTCTGTGACCTGGAATTGGATTGACCAATGTCAGTTGGCAACTCAGGGAGAAGACTGGAGATAAACTGGCAACTGCAAAAGATTGGGGGCCAGCGGGGAGGGCGGTTGCCAGCATGTTTTCCCGCTGACTGCAGCTCAGGTAACTCTCTTTGTGGGCTTTATGATCTTCTCCTAGACCTGCACTCCATCTCCGTCCTGTTTCTGTGGTCTCCGATGACTCGATGCTGCGCCTTCTTTCACCTCTTGGCTGGTCGTTTGGCAGGAGCGTACCTGGGGTCTGCTTGGCTGGAGGTGGGAAAGTGGGGTCTGGGAAGAGCTGGGCCTCGCTTCGGAGCAGCAAGGGGTCTCTTACCCCCCGTGGCAGCCCCAGGGCACTGCCCGTGGGATGCCGTTGACCATCTCAGCACGCAGTGGTGGTAACCCAGATGCACTGCTGTTTGGTCACTTTGCGCTAATACTGTGCAGGTTTTGTAAAAGTCTGGCAATTACGCTATTCCTTTAATCAGCTGCGTTAGGATCTGCGAAATCTGCGCTGCCTGTGTACTCTTAGGAGCCTTTGGATCATAAAGAAACAGGAACTGTGAACATCAAGGAGCACACGGGTCAAAGGGTCTCGCTCTCCCTTTATTTCCCATCAAAATCAACGCCCACTACCGCCCAGCCTTCCCTACACTGCTTCCTGCCCCTAACTTGTACCCCAGACCTGGCAGGGCTTCCTTGGTAAAGAGAGGCTCTCACAAGCTCACAGGGACACAACTTTCTCTTGCCTTATCTGGATAGGGATGAAAATGTTTCTCCCAATTTCTCAAACACTTAAAAGTTAAGCAAATAAAATGTCTAAACAAAGCGGGACTTCAGACAGAGGATTTGCTGTCATTACCGGTTCTCTTCTCTCAAAGCACGTCTGAAGCCTTTCTCTGTGGCCAAGGAGCCAGCCCGTCTGCGCCCGATGAGAAGGAAAACATTGTATGGCAGAGCCAGGAGGTTCTGCACCCCTAGGCTGGGGAGATTCCTGAGAGTTGCCAACTCAGGTGGGACAAAATGGCAAAGCATAGAGGCTTTATTTCAATATACTCATTTATTTAAACATTTCTTTCTTTTTTTTATGAGCAGATAAATCCATGCACATGATGCAAAACTGGAAAGATTCCCAAGAGCAGACAATGAAAAGTAAGTCTTTTTTTTTTTTTTTTTTTTTGCCTCTTCTTGGCCCCAGCTAATCTCTGTGGAGGCAACGGTGCACGGGAGAGGCTGGGAACAGGAGACAGGAGTCAGATGCTTAGCTCAGAGGCCAGTGTCACAGCCTGGGAGGGTGTGAGGAGGCAGGAACCGGGGGAGTTGATGGGACCACCACTACAGACGAGGCTGACTGGAAGTGAGGACGGGGATGGGGGAGCAGAGCACGTAAAATGTAAAATGTCAGGAATGGAGACCCCAAGAATAGGGAATCGGTTACGGAAGGCAAAGAAGGAGTCTGGCTGAAAAAGGCAAACCCCAGTGGACGATGGGACAATGCCAATTGCAGGGTTCTGAAAAGTGCAAAAGAGGCAGAAGAGGGCACAGCAATGTGGAATTTGGTTTTCACAGAGCAGGTGAAGTTCTGCTGGGTTTTGAAGACCACATAGGATTTGTACACAGGGGGTCATGAGAGGGAGGGCGTTCTAGAACATGGGACCAGCGGGGTCAAAGGTCAGAAGGTCAGGCTGAGGGGCAGTAAGGGAGACATTTAGCTGTAAGGCAGGCTGACGTATCTGAGTGTGCAAGAAAATAGAGCTGGGCCAGATTACAGAGAACTTTGAGAACTGGCCAGAAATATTCGTACTTGAGACTCAAGAATAAATTTGGGAAGATGAAGAAAATAAAGTGTTTCCTAATGAGGTTTTACACGTGTCCTAATAATGTCCTATTTGGACACCTCCTTGGTGAAGCTTTCTTTGCCCTTCTCTCCAAAAGCTAAACCTTCCTCCTGTACTCTGTATCTACTTCTGCTTTTCTACTCACTCACCATTGTCTTTCACCATACTCATTCACCATACTCACTTACATGCCTGGCTTCTCTACTAGAGTGAGTGTCTTTCTTATTTCCCATTTTCATATTTCCAGAACCACCAATAATAATAGCAGCAACCATAACAGCTATGATTTATTGAGTGCTTACTATATGTCAGGCACTGTTTTATGTACCTTACAAATATTATCTTAATAAAGCCTTTCAACAACCCTATGAAACAAATACCTATCATTAGCCCCATTTTACAGATGAGGAGACTGAGGCACAGAGAACTTACTTGCCGAGGGTCACATTGCTGGTAGGTAGGGGCCAGGATTTGAACCTGAGCTGTTTAACTACAGAGTCTACATTCTTTATTATTTTGATAACAATGATAACATTCGTGGGACACTTGGGAAGGACCATGGATGGAGAAAAATGTTTTACGTGTAATAGGTCATACGATCCCTCAACAGTCTTAGGAGGGAGGTCTCATTATTGTTCCCTTTTGGCTGATAAGAAAACTGTAAGTCATGTGTAAGTCATGGAAGAAGAAAGCAAAAGGCCTAGATCCATGGCCCCAGACTCTTGGACATTGTTCTATACTCCCTTCCAGCACACAGTATGTGCTCAGTAGATATTTACAGTATAAATAAATGAATGGAATAGAGGGAGGAGGGAAGGAGTGAAGGAAGGAGGGAGGGACAGAGGGAAGAAAAAAGGAAAGAAAGGAGAGAAAGAAACAGAGGAAAAGAAATCCAACGGGCCATAATGCTCAGCTATCTCTCAAACGCAATCAGTGCTGGTAATGTAAATATTCCATTATGTAAATATTGTGAAAGAGGACTCTGAAAGTAAAATCTTGAATCAAAGGAAACTCCAGATCATCACAAGTGGGTGGAGAAATTCTTGGGAGTAGAAAGAGCTTCCTAGAGCCCAGGTATATAAGCCAGCAATGGATTTATTCACCAGTCTTGACACACTTCCTTGGAATAGCAAATTATAATGAGTATTGGTTACTTAAAAGTCACCCACACTCCAGAGGTACCTCTTTTGAAACATTTCTCCGGGTTTGGTTGTTCTTAAGAGATACCATTAATCTCTATTATTCTGTGACCCTGTTTGACCATTAAGATGAATGAAGACTGAAATGGTTTCCTTTCTTCAGGAGGATGTTTTTTGGTTTTATAGATAGCATGTGAGCGTGTGTGTTCTGTTTCTCTCTTGCTGTCAGCCCCAGGAAGGGACACAATTTCTGCAGCCTAGGCAGGCCTGCTGGAGATAATTTTCTTAGGTTAATTAAGCCATGCCTGGTGGATTTTTCTACCACAGACAGGAAAGCCTCAGTTTAGCACATTAACAGTGACCATATTTTCCAAACCCCAAATAGGGGCACAGTGTCTGGCTGAGCACTGGGTTCTGCTTTATGAATGTAGTCATGTGACCTTCTCACCAAGGCACACAAATGACATCATCTGTCCCTAGCCACGTAATGCATTGCCTTTACGGAAGGTAAAATGGCAGGATGTTGGGGACACCCAGGAGTACAGGGACAAGTGGTCCTTGGACCTCCCAGAGCCAGTGGTCTTTAAGAAGAGCTGGGATGGGGCCTCTCTGCCCCACAGATGGAGTGGGCCTTGGTGACATGGCATTGCTCATGGTCTCTGTGGTTAATGAGCTCACTCTTGGGCGGCCGGCCGGTCTGCTGCTAGCTAGCTGCCAGCCTCTCGGGCTGTGAGTCAGCCCAGGTCACCGCTCACTTCCCTTCCCCAGGTGCCTCGTGGGGAAGCAGCTCCCACTGATTTGAATTCAGGACATTGTTAAGAAGCCCCTTGTCACACTTGTCACACCCACAGCTGTCCCACCCCTGCCAGCGTAGGCGAGCCAGCCCTGGAAGGGGACTCACTGCACACACACAGAGTTCTTTGAAGCACTCCAGAGATTTCACTGAATTAACCTCCTTTGTCCTGCACATAATTCCAGTGGAATTAGTCAGCTTTAATGGGTAGCATCTCATCCTACTTCCCTTTCTGTCTGGAAGTACACCCACTAGCCTCTCCCTCCAAACCCTTTGTTTTTCAGCTCCAGGTTGGTAGCTATTCAGTCTATTAACCCTTGCACAGCCACGTCGGATGAGGAGGGGGGTGGGAAGGATATGCATTGAGGTTTACTAGGGCAGGAGCCTTTGCGCTATTATCCTGTTGAATCTTCACCATAGTCCTTCACGGTAGGAATTATTGTCCATTTTCTAGATGAAGAAACTGAGGGTCAAGCAAGTTATATGTAATTTGCTCAAAGTCACAAAGCTGGTGAGGGGCAGAGCAGGGATTTAAATTGGAGTCCATCTGATTCCTTGACCCCTGCTAATTTTACTAACCAGCAAAATTCTACTAACCAGCAAAGCAGGAGAGTTACTTGGGGGAATCTCTAGTCCTCACACTGTTTTTGTTTATTTTTCAGCAAAAGAAAATAAGTTCCTCCCACAGCCCCTCACTATAGGAAACCTTCTCGTTGACTG
Organism: Monodon monoceros; assembly: GCF_005190385.1. NCBI lineage: Eukaryota > Metazoa > Chordata > Mammalia > Artiodactyla > Monodontidae > Monodon > Monodon monoceros. The sequence goes on along the minus strand of NW_021703784.1, from coordinate 65,264,684 downwards.
CATGACCCTGTCCTCAGTCACGGAGTGATTTTTGACAGTGTGATGACGCAGTGTTGCAAACTGCAGACAGTGCAGTCACCAGACTACGTACTGGCCTGGATAACACAGAGATCAGGAGCCTGTCTTTCAATTCTTCAAGTTCAGAGGATCGTCACTTGCCAAGTCTGTCCGTCCACCTGCTCCTCCACACTCCACTGCCCCACCTTGCTCTCCTACCCTGGCCTCCAGCTTCTCGGCTTTTTCCTCTATACTTTTCCTACTGGAATTTTCTAAACCAAAGTGTATTCAGAGAACATCATCTTCTGTTTAAAAACTACCAGCAACCTGACGCTGGGTATATGTCCAAAGGCAATGAAATCAGGATCTTGGAAAGATATCTGCTTTCCCATTCACTGCAGCATTATTCACAATAGCCAAGACACGGAAACAACCTAACTGTCCATTGATGGATGAATGGACAAAATAATGAAGTGTATCTTTATACAAAGGAATATTATTCAGCCTTAAGAGAGAGGGAAATCCTGCCATTTGCAACAACATGGATGAACCTGGAGGATGTTAGGCCAAGTGAAATAATCCAGACACAGAAAGACAAAAAATGGATGATCTCACTTACCTGTGGAACCTAAACTAGTTGAACTCACAGGGCAGAACGGGGTTGTCAGAGGTTTGGTCGGGGGGTGGAGGGGTGCAGGTGAAAAAATGGGGAGATATTGGTCAAAGCGTAAGAAGCTGAGCTATAAGGGATGAGTAAGTTCTGGGGATCTGATGTACAGCACGGTGACTGTAGTTAACACAGTGTATTGTACACCTGACATTTGCTAAGAGGGTAGATCTTAAGTGTTAAAAAGGTAACTCTGTGAGGAGATGGCTCTGTTATTTAGCTTGATTGTGGTGATCATTTCACAAGGTAAGTGTATATCAAAACACCGTACTGTGTGCCTTAAATATACACAATTTTTATTTGTCAACTATACCTCAATAAAGCTGAAGCAAACAAAAAACCTTCCAGGGCCCCCATACCTATGGGAAAAAGTTGAAATCCCTCAGTGAGTCATACAGGCCCTTCCCATCTCCACGGTTCCCTCTGTGCAGCAGGTTAAAGCCACTGAAGAATGTGTACCGGTCCTTAACTGGGCAGCATGTACTCGGGCCTCTAAGCCTTCATAGGAGTTCTTCCTTCTACCTGGAACGGGCTTCCCTCCTGCTCTGATTGGCAACCTTCTTCGAGATCCAACTCAGATGTCACTTCCTCTGAGAAGACTGCACTCTCTGTGACCCGCTGTGGGCTGCTGACCTTGCTCCTGTCTCCTGAGTTAGTGTCTGCCTTCCCCAGTAGACCGGCAGCCCTCAGCAACAGTGGCAGGATTCGCTGGCATGTTACACTTGGGTCTGAACAGACTAGCACGTAATTTGCTTTTATTAATAGTAAAAGCACCAAAGTTTTCGAATGAGCTGCTTTTGTTATAAATTGGAGTGGATTCAAGGTTATTCTTACAATAATGTCATTTTCACTCACTCGCATGTTTTTCTGAGTAGGCAAGAAAGGGGTGGGGTTGCAGCTAGCTTGCTGATAATTGTTCCAAGTGTTAAAAAAAAAAAAGATTAAGAAGGGATCAACAGATCTTGAGATACACTAGCGGGCCACGGATAATAAAGGATGCAGGCAGGGGTACATGTCTGCATGGAGAATTTATCATTTGTGTGTGTGTGTGTGTGTGTGTGTGTGTGTGGTGGTGCGCTTTATGTATTCATGCTCAAAAAAATACTCCTGGATTAGAGCAACAATTATTTTTGTCATATTGAAGGTTAACTGTGATAAAGATGGAACAATGTGGAGAATTCTTGATGTTAAGAGGAGAAAAAGGCAAAGTCTCAGACTACATGTAAGTAAGTAGTAAGTAAGTTGTAAGTCCATAAAAAGTCAGTGCAAATCTGGGAGGAAGTCAAGCTAAGAAACAAAAAAAGCTCTGATTTGTGAGATGGTGAGGTTTTAGGGTGAGTTTTTCCTCTAACGGGTTGAGCAGTGCCTCTATCTTGCAGTGCCTCTATCTTCTCCTGGGTCTACCGTCACCCAAGCTGGACAGTGTGTGGTCACCAAACCTGTAGCTGTTACCAGCCCATCTGTCTAGAGCTTCAGGGGATAACAGTCCACCGCACCTGCAGCCAGTACCTGGTGCCCATGCTCCTCAGAGGGAGAGTTGATACAAAATCCTCCCTATTGGTGATCCCTGTTTTAATTAGTCATCAACCCAAGTATAAGTTATCTAGCCATCACTTTGCTAATGTTCCATCCTTTCCACCATGCCCTGGACTTTCTTGCCTTTGACCGAGCCCCTGACCTCCCAAACTCCTATGACTGAGCCCTCAGGAATTGCTTGTTCCACAACCACCAAACCACCCAAGCTCTTCAACTCTTCCTCTGTGTGTTCCTTCCCCCTCCTTCTGAGTAATGAAGGCTGGCCGGCCCCGGGGACACCACACACCCTGCACCCCTCTCCAGTCATGGCTGTTTGCCCTCCACACCCGCAGTCTTAGGGTTGGAAGGTTTGTCGCTGTCCTTGTTCCCAAATGCTACCCTTTGAGGTTCATGCTGTTCAGCCAGACTGCTCTCTTCCCTGTTGCCGTCGTCATCCAGCCCACAGTCACGAGCTCTCATCCACTGGAGACTTGAGCACCTGGCTTATCGTCTTCCTTTGCATCCCTGTCTCTGCTTTATACCTGGTTGACCTCAGTATCTGCGTGGACGGCTGCTCCAACTCCACGGCCCCATCCATTTCTTTCTTTTCCTTCGCAGTTACGCTCCTCCAAAGTGTTGTCTCTACTTCATGTCTCCATTTTCCTTACTCCCCTACTCCCCCTTCAGTCACTCAGGGTAGGATGCTGGCGCTGCCCACCACCAGAAGAGCTCGCATTGAGGTCACCGATTACCTCCTTGTGATCATGTCCAAGGAACGTTTTCCCAGCCTTGTCTTACTTGCCCTCTCAGCAGGGGCTCCCACTGGACCATTCACTCCTTCTGAAAACACTCCTCCCTTGGCTTTAAAGACAAAATATTCTCCTGGTTTCTTCTCTGGTTTCCCTGTACCCTTTGCAGGTCTATCCTTCTCATTTTCACCATCAAATGTTAATGTTCCTCTTCCTAGGTGAGCACATCCTTACTCACAACTTCAGTTCTCTGTAAAGAACATGGAAACTTATACCTTCAGACTTGACCTCTTCTTCTAAGTTCCAGGCCCATAACTCCAACTTTGACTTGATATTTCCATGCAGATGTCTCAAAAGCAGCTCACGATCAACAGGCCCCAAGTCTTACCCCCTACATGTGGTCCTCTTCCAGTGTTTTTTGTCTTAGAGGACAGCACCACTGTTCATCTCATCACACAAGCCAGAAATCTCAGAGTTATTTTTGGTATCTCTTTATCTTGTACATCTTATCTCCAATTTATCGCCAAAGGCTATTTCTTTTCCCTCCTAAAAGTTTCTCAAATCCACCCACTGCTCTTGATCTCCAACTTACTGCCCTAGTCCAAGTCAACATTATCATTTGCAGGGACTAATTGCTATGGTTTGGGCTATCCCACGTGTAATTAGAGTCCCTCGAGTCCAGGCCCTACAGAGCATCTGTAGGCATCTTTTTGAAGTAGTCATCTCATTATGCTGCCATATGCTTAAAACTCAGATAATTTTTCATCTTTTTAGAACAATGACAAAACCCTGAACGTGGCCTATAGTTTTCCTTTTATCTATCGCCTCATCCTATTCTCCCCTCTCTAGCTTTCTTTCCCTTCCTTATTCCCCCTTGTTCCCTCTCGCCCCAGGGCCTTTGAATGGCTATTCCCACCGCCTGGAATAGTCTCTATACTCCTGGCTTAGTTAACTTCTACTTATGCTTTACATCAAGCAGTGCAAGCATCTTCTTACTTCAGTGTAAGCATCACGTTCTCAGAGAAATCCGTCCTGACCTCCCCAAAGAGGTCAAATTTCCTTTAACGAGGTTTCATAACACCATGCATGTATTTCTTCATGACACTAATAGCAGTAGACAATTGTATGTGTCATTATTTGAGTAGTGGCTTTCTCTCCCCCTGACATTAGAATTCCATGGGGGGCAGAAATCATGTCTGATTTTGATCAACATTGAATCTCCAGCACAAAAGACAGAACTTGAGCACCCAAGCTAAAATAACAGCTTCCACCATTCTTATTTTTTGGTAGCTTTATCCTTTTTCAGAGCAGTTATAATCACTTGCCATATATGTACATGTTTATTTGTCTATCTCCCTCACTAGATCGAAAGTTCCACGAGGACAGAGAATTTGTTTGCCACTGATGCATTTTATTTCTAGCACCTAAAACAGTGCCTAGCATGTGGTAGTTACTCCATAAGTAGTTTTTGCATAAATAGTATGTGTTTAATAAATATCTGTTGAAATAATAAATGTATTTTGCAGAAAACAAAAATAACAACCCTCCCCAGCAACAGTATGGTATTTATTTAGCCTTTCTAGCTATTATGCACTTGCATGCCTGCGTTTGCCATAAATAAATTCATTACATAAAGTTATAACAATAACTACCAAATTTACCAAAATAACTACCTACCCTAATTAATATATAAAAGTGAACATTAATTATAGTCAGCAGAGACTTGTTTGCTTACCTACCATTTAAAGAATTGACTAATCAATTGCCCCCAGAAAAAATTCAGATAGTGACAAACATCCCATCCATAAATGCAGTGCAGTATTTAAGTAAATCTTGAGTGCTTGCTTGTCTTCTCTAAGCTAAGTGTTCTCCTTTTCACAGGCATTGCCGAATTGCCCTTCAAATGGGTTTTACTAATATTCACAGCCGCTGGTGAAAATGGAAACCGTGCATTCTCAAAGAACAAAACTGAGCGAGGGTGCATTGAAGACGGTGGAGAACAGAGGCGGGAAAGCCACATATCTAGGAACTGAAATCCTAGGGGAGAACACTGAATCTGCTTTCATGTCTTGTGCCACAGCAAGGCAGGGAAAACAGAGGCTCATGTTCATGCTTCCAACTTCCCAATTTTTCCAAAACCTTACCTTGTGGGTTCCTTTGGTGTCGGTCGGAGAAATCTAGGTCACTTGCGCCACCTGCTGTTCAGATTGCGGAATGGCTTGCGAACACCAATGCCTCGGAATTTTTATTTCAAGCAATTTCTACCTAGCTCTCTCCCTATCCGTGACTTTTTTCTCCTTTTCTCCTACAGCACACCTCCTGAGCTATGAATGGACACAAAGGCATGGCTTGGGATGGTGGCTTGGAGAAAACTGGGACTCAAAGCCTTCACCCGCTGTTCTTATTTCTGTTAATGTTTAGCCACTTGTTTCAATTCAGTGAGCTACCAAACACCTGAGGAGGCCCTGGAGTAACCAAGACAATGAGATGTGATTCTGCTCCCCAAGGAGCTCACAGTCTAGTCGGGGAGTCAGACGCACAAGCAAATAATTACAGTGCCAGTGTCATGATATAAGCAATATAGCCCTGGAGGGACATGTGAAGTCCACCAGTAGAACCTGGAGGGCTTCAGAGAGATGATATTTACCTACACTCTGGGGACCAGTGGGGGCTCACAGGTGGAAAGGAGGCCTACCGTTTTAGGCAGACAGAATGGCATATGCAAAAGTAGGGAGGCTGGGACTTCCTTGGTGGTCCAGTGGTTAGACTCTGAGCTTCCACTGCAGGGAGCAAGGTTTCCATCCCTAGTCAGGGAACTAATATCCCTCCATGCCCCAAGGCATGGCAAAAAAAAAAAAAAAGTAGGGAGGCCAAAACATCTACAGCCTACTCTGGAAACGGCAAGAAGTTGGTAACTACTGTTAACAATTTATTATAGATCCTTTCAGGTTTTTCAAGATGCATTTTTATGAGTATATTTGTGGATGGATGTGCATCTATGACATCATTTCATTAAACTTTATATTTTAGAAATCTCTCCATGGTGGGGAAGCAAGACCTGCCTTGTTCTTTTAACTTCTGCACAATGTTCCATCGTGTTGATCTATGGTAGTCCCTCTTTAGTGCACATTTTATGTGGTTTCCAGTTTTTCGCCTTGTATGTCTCTTTATGAACATGTGCAGGTATTTCCTAGGAGGGAAGTCGTCAAGTCAAAGGGTACCCATATTTAAATTTTGACTGATAGTTCTTAAAGACCTTCCAGAAATTTTCTATCAATTTACATTCCTTATAACAAAGTAGCTAAAATAAGTCAGATAAGCTAGTAAGTCCTTCAAAAATTTCCCTTCCTGATTTAATCCATGTGCATAATGTTTTTCTCCCTAAAATAATGATCCTGGCAGTAATCCTACATGCATGGAATGATTTGTTTTTTATGCAGTCATGGCAACACCCTCCAAGATTGTTGCTATTATCCCCATTTTACAGATGACAAGACACTGAGGCTCAGAGGAGTTGGGTTTACCCACAGTGCCCCAGGTACTCAGAACCAGAACTGGAACTCAGCATCCAGAATCCTAAAGCTCTTTCTACTACTCTGTTACTAGGCAACGCTTCTCCCTTTCGATTCCTGTGCCAATGCTACTTGTTGCCATGGTATTGCTGGAACAAGGAGCAGTAAGTTGTAATTAAGCAGTGAGTGAGAATCTTTGCTCCTATCAGAAAAGGGTCTTTATGCCCTTACGTGTGGGTGCACAGAGAGGGGCAGCTGGATGGAGGTGTCTGGGTACCATGTGTGTGTCATGGGGGTCAGATGTTTGTCTTCACCTCTGTCCACTTAAAACAAAAAATTCCAGGAATGCCTTACCTTCACGCTGTCTTGTCAAAAATCGGCATCCATCTTCGGTGTATGACTTCTTTACTCAGGCTAGAAGAAACAGGGCATTGTTGTAAATGGCACCATTCTGGAATTAGATAGACCTGAGTTCAAATCCTATGTCTGCCCCTTTCCTGAAAGTTACCTACATTTTCTGATTCTCAGTTTTCTCATCTGAATGCAGACAATCATGCTCATGTTGTAAGGTTCTGTACGTGGGCTGAATGAGATAAGGGACACCACACATAGCCAAATGCCCAACATTCACTGCCATTTATTAAGTGCTCAGTACATGGAGCCAATGTTCGCATTGTTATTTTCATTATCCACCCACCCATTCGTCTTTGGATGCTTTGCAGTAATCAAAGGGGTTCCAAAACCTCTCTAGTATTCCATCACTCAAAACCCAGTTGAGGGATTACGAAAGCTCGTCGTGTTTTTTGTCTTTAGGCACGAACACTCACAAAAAGATTTCAAAAGATTGGCTGTAGTGAAGTTCTGAAATGCATTATTTGCCCCAGGAATGAGTCATCTGTAGTAGGAGGAAAAGTGAAACTGTTTTTCAAAGACGACACAGTAGAAATTGCACAATTCAAATTACTGCAATTGCCCTTTCAGCTGAATCCAAGGAAATTTTTAAAAAGTTCATTCACTTGACTATTTGAAAGCCTATGATATGTCAGGCCCCATGCAAGGGGTGGAACGTGACCCTTGCCCCAGGGACCTCAGGGATTAGCAGGGGAGACAGGCATTTATAATAATTATAGCAATGTGATAGCTGCTATAATGAGGTCTGTGGATGGTACTGTGGGAACACAGGGCAGGAAGTCCCCTTAACTGTGCTGGGGTGATAGGGAGGGAAGGATCAGGAAATACTTCACAGAGCTGGGACCAGCTGAGCAGACAGACAAGAGGCCAAGGCACTCAGAGAGAAAGACGGGGAAGCAGGAGAGAGCACGGTGTGCTCAGACCTGGTACAGGCTGCACACGGAGGGGGGTGGGGAATGAGACCAAAGAGGCAGGTATCTGCACTGGATCCCTCTCCAGCGGCCTGGCCCTACACTGGGGAACTCACACCCTGCAGAAGCATCCCTGCCTCCTCGCCTTCTTGCAGTGCTCACAGCTTCAGGCCTGAGCCTCCTGTTCGCCCTATCTCTGCTCCCCACCTGGCCCCTAATCCCCTGCCTTCTCACATCATGATTTATCTTCCTCCTTCCACTGTCACACCTGACACTCACAGCCTCATCTTTTGCTTTCCTTGCAAAGCTGTTCTACCACCTCTGGATAAATAACTCTACTTGGTCTGGTCTTTGTTGCAACCCTCAGTAGACCCGGAACCCAATTCTGGTTTTGCCCCAATCAGAATATGAATCTCACCCCAGGGCAGCCAGGTGGAGCTGTTGCCATTGTGAACAGCACTGATGACCTTTCCAAGGCTGTGTGTGTCCTGGGTACATGGCTCAGCTCCTAGACCTGTGGTGTAGGAAATGTCTCACAGTCGCAGCTGAGGCAGAGCAAATGCCATTCCTGACCTATCACTGACCTGGGAAGGAAAGATGCAGGCCATCCCACACATGTGGTTTCCGTGAGGTCCCAGCTGTGCCTGAGGGTGAGGATGGGAGCTCTTTGTTCTTCCTCTCTGATTACTGGGAGAATACCAAGTTGCCTTTCAGCATTCCTCCTGGGACATGAATCAGCCAGCTACCCCTCCACAGAGCTCTCCTGCCGACCCAGGGCTCTTCCTTAGAATGGCACTGTCTGCTCTGTTCCAGGAAGGCCTGTATGGACACATTCACAAGGAACTGTCTCAGACAGCTGAGAGGACTGATGTCTGTGTGTGGCTGCCTGTCTGGCCGTCCGTCCGAACTCCTGACCGAATGACTTCACCCCAGCAGCTGTGGACCGCACGACTTGTGGGGATGCCGTGCACACGGACTAGAATGTGCATGTCACCTCCTGGAGTTACGCAGTGCAGGGCCCTCCACCCCAAGCTCTGGGGCTGGCCCCCTTCAAGACTGGGAGGTACAAACATTTGTACACGTGGGTGAAGTGGAAGGAGGCGCGTAGGAACACAACGGTATCACACACGCCCTCCCTACGGTGCCTGGTCGGGCAATGGAAGGCTTTGGGACATCAAGGACTGTGTTGATCAGACTCCAAGGTCCAATGCCTCCATTTACAGCCCATTAGGTATCCCTCTCAAATTCTGTTGAGGCTGGACGGACTCAAGGGCATGAAGTTCAAAACAGTCGTTCTTGAACTTAACCTTGGCTGGAATGGAGGCTAGGTTCTTGTCTACTTCTTGAACTCCTAGTCTAGAGTCAAACACGATGAACTTAGGGACCACCCCTTCCTCACAACACACAAAAATGCATCTCACTGCTAGTAACCTATTATTAACTTTGTCCTGAGTGTATTACTGGATAAGCTTAGCTCCCACTGCATTGTATTATGCTTTGAAACATGCCCCGGTCAGGCAAACATGTATGGGGAAGTTAAAAGAGGACCAGAAGTCCTATTGCACAAACCGAAAAAAGATCAAATTCCAAAGTGGCTCTTCCACTACTTGCTGCAGAATCTTGGACAAATTACTAAGATCTCCATTTTCTCAAACAGGTATAACGATATGTCTATCTTAAGGTTGTTTCCAAAGTTAATGTGATACAACACATGTAAAATGCTTAGCACTGCACCTGGTACAGGTAAGCTCTCAGGAATATGAGCTATAATGGTATTGTTTGATTTTATTTATTTACATTTATTTATTTATTTATTTATGGCTGCGTTGGGTCTTTGTTGCTGCATGCGGGCTTTCTCTAGTTGCTTCGAGTAGGGACTACTCTTCTTGCAGTGTGCGGGCTTCTCACTGCGGTGGCTTCTCTTGTTGGGAAGCATGGGCTCTAGGTGTGCGGGCTTCAGTAGTTGTGGCACATGGGCTCAGTAGTTGTGGCTCGCAGGCTCTAGAGTGCAGGTTTAGTAGTTGTGGCACACGGGCTTAGTTGCTCCAAGACATGTGGGATCTTCCCGGACCAGGGATCAAACCCATGTCCTCTGCATTGGCAGGCAGATTCTTAAACAGTGTGCCACCAGGGAAGTCCCAGTATTGTTTTATTTTTATTGATAAAGCATCTGAGTGCTTCTAAGAAAGAATCAAAGCTAAGCTGACAATTTGGGGCAGTGACCCTTATCACTGAGCACAACCTGGACTATACTAACCTGACACACACCCCAAGTCCCATCTCTGATTTTAAAAGTGCAGGTTCAAAGGAATGGCCAATTGGTCTAATTAAGCCAGGAGTGGGGTCATTGTGGTTGGCATCTTCCAACTGCCTGAGAGACAATGGTTCAGATGGAACCCTGCTTTTCCATTCAAGTCCCGAGTCACTTATGTAAGTGACCCCCATTGTGACCAGCCAGCCAGGATGGATCCAGGAAAGAACATCTGCCTTTGAATTTACTCTTTTCTGCATGAGAAGATCCAACAGCTATGGGAGTCCCAACTATAAGTTTGCCCTTGCACTACTAGGAAAGGAAGAGAATGGGAGGGTATGCTATATTTCCCATCCTAGAGCTGGATCTAAGCAAAGGGCTTTTATTTTAAGGTCCTGAATGTCAATCAAGGTTTCTTTCAACTACTCTTGGGTTGGATAGGTTGGCGAAGTTGGAAATAAGTTCTACTGTCAGGGCAGTTGTGCTAGATTGTTTATTGGCAGCTCAACACCATTCCCCGTCTTATCTACTCTCCCCTGTACTGTGATGGATGGAAGCCTGAGTACTAGAATATTCCAGAATCCCTTGCCAGGGTTCTGTGCTAGATTGCACTACTCAGAGGTGCTTGAACAAGATTTGGAATGCGGAAAATAGGTGGAGGCTATGGTATTGCTCCTCTGGCACTGATGAACAGACGTGTGGCTTTAGCAGATGTGAGGTGCTTCAAAGGTCCAGACTTTCCCCTGGGAATCACCAGTGCTGGGGCTGCAGCCAGCTGTGATCATCACTAGTCTTCCTCCGGCTTCTGTGATTTCCTGCCTCTGAGTCCTAGAAGTAAGTCTCAGAGGCAGCTGTGGCTTTCCCTCACTTTTGCTCCTCAGCCATTTTCAACTGTACAGCAAACATCGAATTCCCTGGACTAAATCCCCTTCTGCTTAAAATATCTAAAAAGTTACTTCTGTTTTCCTGACCATTAGAAAGTGTCTGGCTTGAAAAGTCTTACTGGGTGCACTGAGAACTTAAAACTTTGGTTTTTTCCTGCATTACTGAATCTTCACTGAAGTAGTCCAGGCAAATTAATTATCTTTGAGTCTTATTTCTGCCCCAATGACCCAAAACTCTTTTTTTTCCAGGAAGTAAAAACAGAAAGGAAAGGTCTCCCTGAACAAATACAAAGCCCCATGCTTTCTATCAATTTGAAACTCCTTTTAAAAACATAAATACCGGGGCTTCCCTGGTGGCGCGGTGGTTGAGAGTCCGCCTGCCAATGCAGGGGACACAGGTGCGTGCCCTGGTCCAGGAGGATCCCACATGCCGCGGAGCGGCCGGGCCCGTGAGCCATGGCCGCTGAGCCTGCGCCTCTGGAGCCTGTGCTCCGCAGCAGGAGAGGCCACAACAGTGAGAGGCTCGCATACCGCAAAAAAAAAAACAAAAAAAAAAAAACCATAAATACCTACTGGGAAAGTAATGCCCCATAAATTACTTTGATTTGATAATCACCTAATCTAACTCATAACTAATACCATTTCAGGAAAAAGTTTAATTTTATGCATAAAGAGCGTTATAAATGCATTACCAGTTATCAGAATAAAAGAAAAAACACACCCATATTTTAAGCATCTTGACAAATCAAGTTGTTTTGGTTTTTTCATTGCCTGCTTGTCTTACCCACATGCATATGTAATTTTACACAGTGCTAACTATTGTGAAAACACAATTTTATAATTTTCTCTTTTTGTACTTAACAGTACATGAATAAAATTTCTATCTTGTTATGTAGACTTCCTAATTGTCATGCTTAATTACTTCATAATATTTAGTTGAGTGAACTGATCATAATTTAACATTTTTCCCCATGGCTGAGTATTTAGGCAGGTTCTAATTACTTTGTTAGTATGCTTAATGCTTCAATGCACATCTTTTTCTTCTATTGATTAACCTCCTTGGGATAAATTCCCACAAGTGGAATTTCTAGGGCAGGAAGTTTAATTGACACCTCTGGAATGATTTCCACTCTCCTCTCACCTAACCTCATGGTTTTATGCCTGATTAGTTACTTGAATAGGATAGAAGGAAAAAGGGAGAAGTAATCGGAGATCCTGGAGTTCTTCTAAAGTCAAGCTGGCTTAGCTGTGGGAGACTCTGGGCTATCCAGGTAGCTGTCTGAGGAGAACTGAGCCTGAGAGATTGGGCAGAGAGACTCCTGGATCAGGAAAGACACAGAGATAACCCTAGCCTCTGAGTTACTTGGAAGAACAAACAGCCTCAAACTTTTAACATAATGAATAAGTTTACTTCTCATTTGGTGACAGACAGGGTGAGGGACCTCCAGTTATTCAGGCTTTTTCATCCTGAGGCTTCACCCTGGTAGGGTCCCTGGTATCCTCTCCATGCAGCCAGCGTGTGGGAAAGAGACTGAGTATCACGTAGGGGGGTTTATGGGTCGGGTCTGTAAGTGGTCCCCATCACTTCTGCTCATGTTCCACTGTACAGAGTCCAATCACAAGCCCTCACTTAACTGTAAGAGAGGCTGGGAAGTGTAGTTTAGGTGTGTGCCCAGGAGAAAGAGGTGAGTGTAGATGCCGGTGTGCACCAGCGGTCCCTGCCACAGTCCTTCTCACAATTTAAACCTGAGAACAGGAGGGGCCGAGCAGCAGTGAGAAATGGAGCTCTGCTGCTTGCACACTTTTTGCATGCAAAGTAATGCAGATAGAATGTGCCTTTCCAGATGCTGGCAGTTTTATGCAACGGCTGCAGAATCGCACAATTCCTGGGATTCCGCGCCCCCCCCAAAATCAACACAGGAAGAGGTACTGAAGGAGTCACTTGTCACTTTTTCTTGGATTTCAGGGGAAGCAGACACTAGAAATATTACTTGCTGACCACTACTCTTTTTCTCTCCCTCTCTACCACTTGGTTCCTTCCATTCTGAAGCTTCATCAGCTGATTCTGGCTCCAGGTCTTTTTATCCCATTGTTCCAGTTTCCTAATCTCAATCTTCCTCCCCTATTTATTGGATGCTTATTATATGCTAGTGATTGTGTTAAGAACTTTATATATGTAATGGAAAGAAAAAATATATTGCTACTTAGAAAGGTAGCAAAAATCCATGAAGGGGGGAAAAACTGTCTTTTTGTTAGGGACACACCTCAATGGACTTGTTTGGCTATAAAAGTGGAAGCTTCTCTGAGCAGAATCATACAGGAATAAGTTTGGCAACAAACAAACAAAAACAGTGAGGGGCAGGGGGAGAGGGGGTATTGCTCAGTATGACAGAGTGAAAAGAAAAGTTTTGGAGAATTTTAGAGCTGTCTTCTGCTGGGTCCTTAAGAAGGTACTGGTGACTTGGAAAAGAAGAAAAAGAATTTAACCCTGGCTGTGCATTACAATTACATGGGTGACTTTTACGATTTTTAAAAAAATTGAAAAACAAAAAAGAAATCTAGCATGAAGTCCCCTTCAGGCCCCTTGCCAGCTACTACTCTGCTCCACCAAGGTAGCCACTATCCTGCTTTCTTATGCCATGGATTCGTTTTGCCTGTTATTGAATTTTATAAAAATTTATAAAAATGAAGTGATAAAGTATGCACACTTTTTTGTTGGACTTCTCTCTTTTAACATTATTTTTGTGAGATTCAGCTATGTTGATACAAGTAGCAGGAATCTGGTCATTTTCGTTCATGTATATAGCATGAATATAGCAAAAATGTATAATATGGATATTCCTCAATATTTTTGTTCATCGTTGATGGACATTTGTCTTGTTTCCAGTGTCTGGCTGTTTTTAATATCGCTATTTTGAACGTTCTTTTAAAAATTTTATAATTATGGTAAAATATATGTAACATAAAATTTTAGCCATTTTTAAGTGGCATTAATTCAGCAGCATTAATTCACTATCTACCATCTACTTCCAGGACATTTTAAAAATAACAACTTTATTGAGATTTGATTCACCTACCATACAATTCCTCTATTTAAAGTATAAAATTCAATGGTTTTTAGTATATTCACAGAATTGTGCAACCTTTGCCACAATCAATTTTAGCATTTTTATCACCCCAGTAAGAAACGCCGTACCCATAAGCAGTCACTCTATTTCTGCCTATCATTCCCCCCATCCCCCCCCAGCCTTAGGCAACCGCTAATCTACTTTCTTTCTCTATAGATATATAAATGTCCCTATTCTGGACATTTCACATAAATAAAACTATACATTATAAGGTCTTTTGTGACTGGCTTCTTTCACTTGGCATAACATTTTTAAACATGTTCTAGCATGCATCAGTATTTCGTTCCTTTTTATCACTGAATCACATTCCATTGTACAAATATAAACATTTTATTTCTCCATCCATCAGCTGATGGACATTTGAGTTGTTTCCAGTTTTTGGCTGTTATGCATAATGCTGCTATAGATATTTGTGTACAGCTGTTTCTCTGAACATATGTTTTCATTTCTCTTGGGTATATATACCAAGGAGTGGAATTACTGGATCATATGGTAACTCTACGTTTAACATTTTCAGAAAATGCCAGACTGTTTTCCAAAGTGCGCTCAACTCTTTCACAGTACCACCAGTAGTGTACGAAGGTTCCAATTTCTTCACATCCTCACTAATGCTTGTCATTATCACCTTTTTGATATTTGCCATTACAGTAGGTGTGAAGTGGTATCCCATCGTGTTTTTATTCGCTTTTCCCTGATGTCAATGATACTGAGCATTTTTTCATGTGGTTATTGGCCATTTACATATCTTCTTTGGAGAAATGTCTATTCAGATCCTTCGGGTTATTCATTTTTATTACTGAGTTGTAAGAGTTCTTTCTACATTCTAGATATAAATCCCTTATCAGATATATGACTCACAAATAGTTTCTCCCATCTTGCGGATTGTTTTCACTTTCTTGATGGTATCATTTGAAGCACTAAAGTTTTAAATGTTGATGAAGTACAACTTATCTTTTATTCTTTGGCTGTTTGTGCTTTAGGTATCATATCTAAAAATCTATTGCTTAATCCCCAAATCCATTGTTTACAAAGATTTATGCCAAGGTTTTCTTCTCAAAGTTTATAGTTTTAGTTCTTACATTTTGATCTTTGATCCATTTTTTTCCTGAATATTCTTGTACATGACTTTTGGTGAATATATGTACACATTTCTTTGGGTATATACATAAGAATGGAATCACTGGGACATAGGGGTTTTGTATGTTCAGCTATAATTCTGCAAAATAGTTTTTCAAAGTGGTTGTACCAATTTATCATCTGACTCCCAGTGTATGAGAGTTTCAGTTGCTCTATACCTTTGTCAACACTTGGTATCGTTTTCATTTTAACCTTTCTAAGAATGTTTACTACTATCATGTTGTGGTTTTTTTATGCATTCCTTTGAGGACTAATGAAATTAAAAATATTTTCATATATTTATTTGCCTTTGGGACACTTCTTTTGTGAAGTGCCTTTTCAAGTATTTTGCCTAATTTTTTCTTATTGTAGGAGTTCTGTTTTAGTTATATATTGCCACGTAACAGAACACCTCAAAATCTTTGGTGGCAATGATTTATCATTGATTTCTAATAGTGACAAAACATTGATAAAACAATAATTTATCACTTTTTTGTGTTGGCTCGTGTTTCCTTTGCTAGTTTGGCCTGAGCTTACTCATGTAACTATATTCAGCTAGAAGGCTGGCTGAGTGTATAGAAATAGACTCTGTCTCCGTATAAGACAAATGGCAAAGGCACATTATAAAAGGGTGTGCGTACTGGGATAGAGGGAGTTTGTGACCATTTAACAATTTGCCACGGAAGGAAATCTAAAAAAGAGTGGATGTATGTATACATATGACTGATTCACTTTGCTGTACAGCAAGAAGCTAACACAACATTGTAAAACAACTATACTTCAATAAAAATTAATTTAAAAAACCCAAACACTCTGCCAGCTTTTTTACATGTTCTAGATAGGCACTCTTCATATACACACACACACATATCAATATATACATATATAAATACATATATAAGTATATATTTTTTCTCCAACTCTGGCTTGCCTTTTCTCTCATCTATTAGGATCTTTTGATAAACAAAATTCTTAAGTTTAAACTGGTCTAATTTATCAATCTCTTCCTTTACGATTAGTGCTTTCTGTGTCCTAAGAACACAAAATAATTAAATATTTAAAAGTATTTGTCTACTCCAAGGTCATAAAGATATCTTCCTATGTTATCTTCTTAAAGCTTTATTGTTTACATTAATTGCATTTAGATTTAAAATCCACTTTGTGTTGACTTTTTATATATGGCACATGGTAGGGATCAATTTTCATGCTTTTCTGTATTATAATACAAATAATAACACAGTTCATCAAAAAGGCCACCCTTTCTCCACTATGTGTTGTCGTAATTCAACTGTCCATGTATGTGTGAGTCTGTTTCTGCGATGTCTATTCTGCTCCACTGGTCTATTTGCATATTCCTGCCCCAATTCTTGCACCAATACCACATTAAATGCTGTAGCTTTATAAAAAATATTGAAATTGGAGAGTGTAGGTCATCAAATTTTGTTTTTCTTAAGGTACACTGACTCATCTTGGTCCTTTGCATTTCCAGATGAATTTTAGATATGTGAATTAGAGAGAAGGAAAGGCCATGCACAGCCCAGCAAGTTTCTATACCTCCCTTCTCTTTCACTTTGGAATATGAAAAAGACACTCATCCTGAAAAAAACACTCATTCTATTTGCTTCTCTGTGTCCTAGTTTCATAGGACTCCCTCACCTCCCCCTGCAAGGGAGGCCTGTGGGTTTCCAGCATCGTCTGGGTGGGTAAGTCCAATTCAAGGAGGAAATGTTAGGAAGCCTTCTTAGCTAATATAACAAACGTTTGCCCACCTACCTTTATTAATAAAACAAAACAAAGCAAAAAACCAAACAGACAAAAGGATGTATTTTGGTCTCCTTCAGTCTGACTACTGCATCTGGTTCTCAGTGGGTTTTGAACTTAGACAAGGAGAAGTGCTATTTTGGGATTTCCCCCAAACCTGTGAGGAATTGTGAGGAATAATGACTCTTGACATTCAGTTTTCTGCCTGGGCTGCAATTACTCTTTGTTATTTCCACCTCTTTAGTAAAAGACTCTCATATACACATAAGCCTTCAGTTGGTGGCTCTCTGGGGAATGAAGAAATAAAAGTGGCTGGAACCTCCAAGTGAGGAGGATGGGGGAGGGCGGAGGGGGGCAGGGGTGGGGCGGAGCAGCCCTCAGGAGCCCTGGAGGTGTCAGGGGAGGCCATGGCCTCCTGTATGGTAGACATACAGCTCATTCCTCTGCATATTAATAAAAAGCCATTCCCGGAAGAGTGCTAGTGACCCACATGTATCAACAAGTAAACACTGCATAACAAATTAGATTATTCCTCACAACAACCATTTATTCCTATTTACAGATGTAGATGAGAAGACCTTGCAAGTCCATTTGTTCTAGAAAATAAATTCCAAAAAGAACTGGGGAGAGAAAAACTCCCCCTCCCCCGACACATTCACACCTGTGTCCAGAGACCTGCAGAGAGGGTGCCCTTGGAAATGGTGGAGTGGCGGCATTGTGAGGATTAGACTTACAACCACACAGGGAGCTATGGCTTCTTCTGTGAAAAACGGCCGAGTCTGGGTCTGCGGCCAGCATCAGGGAGTTGGTGGAAGCCAAGCCAATGCCTCCAGAGATCCCCTTGCCTCTCATCATTGACATGAGCTTGTACCATCACTGCACAGGTGCTCCCAACCAAGCAAGGACCTTCTTGAATGTCATATTTAGAATGACCAAAAGAAGGATGTCTGCCTATGCCATGTGACCTTGCTGACCTGCATCTGAATGGTCCCATGTGGACACCCTCAGGACACTGGCGGGCCCTTTAAAACAGGATGTGTTTCTTAACAGGCTGAAGGGTGGTTGTAGCTTAAAAAAGAAAACCCAGCACACATTCTTGGCAGGGACTGGACAGTAGGGAATCACATTTTCATTGGGGAAACTGAGGCTTAGAGGGGGTTAAGTGATTTGTTCAAAACCACAAATGTAGATAGTGATGGAGCCAGTATTTGCACCGGTCACTTTAAGTACAAACCTTTTATCTTTAGCCAATCTACCACACCACCTCACAAGTTATTGCTGCAGGTGGAGAAAGGCCCCTATACTCTAAATTTTTCATGTGCCCCAGTGCAGATCTACTTTAAACTCATCTCCACCCCTCTCTGTGCTCTTTGAGGTTGACCTTTGTGGACTGCATCCAGGGGTTCTTTTGCCTTCTGGCTTCCAGTTGGATTTGGCCAATGGGAAGCACAGGCAAGAGGTCGGAGGGCAGGAAGAGAGCGAGGGTGAGCTATTTATTTTCTTGAGCCAAGGACTGGCTGTGCCCCTTGGCTGACAGCCACAGTGTGCTCCAATGTCCCTTTCCTGCAGCTATTCCCTCTGGGTTCTGGTACTCTCTCCCTCCCCCTGTCCCTTCAGCCTTCTCTTCTCACCCCAGGGTACTTCACCATGCTTGTGGTTTCCCTTAACCCTTCTAAATAATCCCTTCCCTAAATTCTCTTTACTTACCTGTTTGATGGAGGGTAACGTCTGCTCTCTGCTGGGACCCCCAAACGATCCAACTCACAGCCCCCTTGCTCACTAGATTTGGTTGGACCCTGGAATTGGGCCAGATGGAAAACTGGAGGAAGAAAATAAAGAGAGGATCAGATACTGGCCCAGGATACAGAATTTGCCCTAGTGGGGACAGCACTGCCCAAAGCGCCAGCCCACAGCAGCTCAGTGGGTCTCCAGCCCCACCCACCAGGTCCCCCCCTGCTGCCCCCGCTCCCACGGCAGCCCCTACCCCACACTAGCAGTGGCTTGGAGCTGGGAGAAACCCTGGTGTCCCAGCCCGGCAGATGTGGGATGGGGACAAATAACACAAGAAGACCTCCTGGCTCTACCACACAAAGGACCGTGCAGATCAGAATCCTGAGGTCAGAGGTTGGAATCCTGAGTGGGTTTTTCTCCAGAAACTTTTTGCATATACCTCTGTCACAACGGTGTGATATTTTAGATACATTAAGTGATCAATAACATTCAATGACAAATGAATTTTGTGGATGGCTAGGGCCTGACGTTTCTATGGTGATGTGTCACAAATATTTGCCAACCAAGTACCCAAGACAATAAAATGACCTCATTTACTAAGTGAAGACAGAACACGTCTAACCTACACTCCTATCATTTACACCGATGCAAAGCAGGATCCTCATGATTCCTAAATCAAATAAAAGCTGCCCCTGCCCCTCTCACTGCCTTCCCAGGAGACCTCTCAGCTGCTCTCTTTGGCAGCCCAGTAGGGCTGGAAGTGAATCCCTTAGGGAACCCACTGGGCTCCCAGTGGCATGGGCACATCAGTCAAATGACTAAGCCCCTTTGCAGACTGTTGGCGTGGGAGTCATTCTGTCAGACTTCCCTGGTTCTCCTCTGGTGATCTAGCAAGGGCTGGAAACACATTGCCTGGAGGTGAGATTGCTTGGTTTCAAGTCTTCTGTGGCTCTGCTAAATTCCTCCAGCAATACCAGTCCCCAGTAAGTTGGCCCTCTGTATCTGCAAGTTCCACATCCACAGATTCAACCAAACTTGAATAGAAAATATTTGGAAAAAAATTCCAGAAAGTTCCAAAAAGCAAAATTTGAGTTTGCTGCACACTGGCCACTGTTTACATAGCATTTGCATTGTATTAGGTGTTATAAATAAGTAATCCAGAGATGACTTAAAGTATATGGGAGGATATGCAAGGTTATATGCAAACACTATACCACTTCATATAAGGGACTTTAGCAACTATAGATTTAGGTATCCACAGGTGGTCCTGAAACCAAACCCCCAAGGATACTGAGGGACAACTGTAATTAAACTCCCATGTGCTGTGGAACCAGATAATCTTCATAAATGGCACCAGCCCTGTGATGAATCTTACTGGGAGCACTCAGATGCTGTGGCTGATTGCCCACTTGACCAGGGAGAATTATTTGTGACTAGGAAGCATGATTAAAGTCTAAATGCTTCCTTGAGTTAGCATTTGAATGGTTATCTTTAGTATGTGTTGTGATCAATTTTGTGTTTAAATGTGCACCTGAAATGGCTCTCTGAAATGATATCAAAAAATACATGGATGGATTTTACGTAATAAATTGCATAACAAGCAAGTTGGAGGCAATGTGACATAGAAGAAAAACTGTGAGCTTTAACATTAGACAGACCAGGGTTACAATCTAGGCACTGTGACTTATCAGCTGTGTGTTCTTGGCAAGGTTACTTAACCTCTCTGAGCATGTTTCCTATTATTCCAATAGGAATATTATTCCTATTATTAAGAATAATAGCCTCACGAGTCTATAGTAAGTATTAAATGGGCCAAGCATGTAAAGCATCTATTCATTGCCTGGCACATTTGAAGGTGCTCTTAAACAGAAGATTAAATATTCAGGATCTCATTTCAATCATAAACTAAATCTATGGATATTGGCTGCATTTACTACAAAGAACAGTAGAGGGCAGGCTTTACAAAGTTATTTATGAAATACTGTCTTTCAAGTCATCTTCCAAGCCGAAAGCCAGAATTCCAGAAATGACTTTCTTAAATCCTTTTGGCTGAAAGATGCTTCTACCACTACTTTTAATTTCTTCACAGAAACTGGGGCTTTCCTGTTTTGCAAGAATTCCAAAGGAGGATGTTGGGCAATATTTACCCACAACTTTCACCACCATGATGTGTGTGTCTGGTCCCCAGATTACAGTGGAGGGGTTTTGACAGATTTCTCTGACCACATTTATGCCTGTCATAAATTTAACGATAAATAGAGGAAATAAAAGATGCCAAACTCTCTTGACATCATTTCAAATTGCATCATGTAAGAATGGCATGAAGTTTGTGACTAGAAGCATTATAGAATACAAGGAGTCAACCTGCAGCTGACTGGAGATCAGATTACGTTTAGTTAATGACTGGGATTACAGTGGGTGTGAATTCCATTCCATGACAAAAGAACAAATGGGCATTTAATAAATGTTTGTGGAAATCTGAAGAGGTTCTGAAGGGTAAACATTTGTTCCAATTTTCACTGCCACCCGCAGTCTCTGGGGGAACCAGCCTCACCCAGGCTCCACAGCAATAAGTGATACCACTGCTTGGCATATTCAGTAATTTGGAGATGGAAAAATGGCACCTCAAATTGCTTAAAACTCATATTTCTTTGGTCACCAGCGATGAACATCTTTCCCCTCTGTGGATGTGAACATTTTTATTTCTTCTTTCATGGATGGCCTGATCATATCTTTGGCTCATTCTTCTATTTGAGTCCTGAACATTTTTTTCTTGACTTCTGCAAAGGATTCATTGTAAATCCTTGATATCATCCTTGGAAAACATAAGTGACCCAGTTCTATCAGTCTGTGGTTTTCCTAGCATATCACGTAGCACACGATTGGCACTCAAAAATGTTTATTGAATTGTACTCTTTTAAATTATTTTATATTTTAAAATACAGTTTTGAAATATAAAGTAAATATATACTCATTATTTTTAAAAATATTGAATAGGTAGGCAAAGTAGAAAGATCACCCACAGAGGCAAAGACTGTAGTTTTACTAGGCACTTTTTTTTTTTTTTTTTTTTTTACTAGGCACTTTTTAATGGCTAAATACTGTTCAATCAAGTTATATTCTCACTTAGCTATTTTCTAACTCTGTTTTCACTTTTGTTCTATGATAACGCTGTTAAAGGGACAGAAACACCAAATTGTAAGTATTTATATTTATAGTTCTACTCCCCACAAGCAGTGTAATCCACCACCTCTGTACACACATACACCAATGCTCTCTCCAGCCCTCCTCCATTTCTCTCTCTCTCCCTCCCCCCACCAGAACAGCAGGTACAGAGGAAGGCATTTTTGCTTTGCTGAGCTGCGGGGAAGTAGAAGGGATGAATGGCTGAAGGTTTGAGGAGTGTTTACTAAGAAGGTAGTTGAAGTTGCTCAGGGGGAAGAAATATCAGTGAGGTAGGTTGTGAGATAGAGAAGATGAGGGGGTTGAACTTTGGGAAGACAGACAGAGATGATTAAAGAGGATTTTAAGGAAGTTTTGATGTCTAAACCAGCACTCTCCATGCTGGGTTGTGAACTGTTTATCTCTCTGTGCTAAGCTAATTGCAAAAATCAAGAGCAAGCATTTAGAAACATTTACAGAAATCTGTCATGGCTGCAATACCCAAGTGAACTTGTCTTGTTGAACAGAACGTGGGCAAGCTGCACGGTAGTCTTGTGTGAAACGCTCACGTCACAGCATGCCGTGTTTGAAGTTATTTTATCAACTGTAACTCAAAAGTTTATAAAAAACTGAGAAAATGTAAGATTATAAAGATGAATTATTGGTGTTTATACAAGATGAGAAGCCATTTTGATCAACTTTTAGAAGATGTGAATTGGATAACCAGACTTGCTTATTCGTCTGATGTTTTGATAGTTTTAATCATCATAATGCTTCCACGCAAGGAGGTTAACATAGCATATTTCTTTCCATGGCAGATAAGATCTAAGGGTATTAAAAAAAACAGAAGCTTGGAAGAACTGAGTTTCTACAGATTGTTAGGCATGTTCCACAGTATAACAACAATTTTCTGTGAAATGCGTCCGTGACTCTCTGCTCTTCCACTTCTGACCCCTCATCTTTATTCTCCTTCACTCTCTGCCTTTTTTCTCTCCACCCTCTGGGAAGGTGTTTCTCATCCTCTTCTTTTCTATTCCCTTGGGGGAATCTCATCAAACTCACAGGTCCCAATGTTCACTCTCACATTTATATAAGTCACATAGCTGCAGAGAGCAGTTTTCCAAACTTCTAATTTTAATTTGTTGGCTCAAATTTTGATAATGATTTTTTAAAAGTCCATTGTTTTCCTTGAACAGATAGGCTTACTTCATTCATCTACAAGAAAATACCGGCCAGGTACCCAACTCTGAATGTCCATAGTTTATCAGTTCTGCAAGTAAAGGTGGCTCTCCATGAAACAAGCAGCTAGATTAGCTCTTATGTGAAACCACTGTATATGTGATTTTCCTCAGCATGCAGCATCCTACGAGCCTTCTTGGCAGTGTCATGGCTGAGAAATAAGGTGCTTTCTCTTTAACATTTAGCCTTGACTATTCCTAGTCTTTAAGCCTTACACTAGGGTGACTTTATTTCCTGAATCTCAGATCAGAACATATGGTTTGCAAAACGACTTTTATGCCAATTTGAGGTATAAGAGGCAGGCTGAAAAGTAGACGTTTCAATGGCTTTGATATTTTGTACGACTGACCAAGAGACTGCTTGAAATTGGAACTATCTTAAACATCCCTGACATAAGCCACTAATGAAACTGGTGAGTGCAAAGCTCCTCCAGGAAGGTAATGGGGAGCAATGGAACCATGTCAGTGCCCCACTTGGAGATGTTTAGGCAAATCCTTGAATGTCAGGCTTAGCATGGTCTAATTTAAATTGACATTCCATAATGGGGCTGCTTAGAACTGCCTCATCAACTCTGTCAACAGACACCAGACACTGAAATACCAAGTCAAAGAGCATCTGATAAAGACCACACCTGTCTTACCTCCTTGCATACACAGGTGATGGACATTTATACTAGAAATGCTGGATAGACTGTTTATCCATCTGATTTTGGAGGTGGATCTGATATGGTCATATGATCACAGGTACCATCTGTTGGGGAGACAAGACTCATAATTAATCCATGATTGTTGGAGAGGTGAAAAAATGGGGCATTGTTGAGGGAGAGAACTGATGACGGTCTTGATGTCCATCTGGCTGCATTAAAACACATGCACACTCTGACATATGGTCACTAGCTGGAGAGAAGTGAGAGGATTACAATATACAAATGATAAATGGACGCCACAGCTTCCCTTTGTGGCCAATACAAGAGGGGTCTTATTTTTAAGTTGTTTAAAAAATATTCATGAAGAAAAGGGTCTTTTACTTTTTTGGAACATTTTGAGGCTCTAGCCAAGCATGCCACTTCTCCATTCTCTCAAACAGAAACCTTAAATGTTTCTACCCACTTGCCTTTTGCCATGTGGGTATGTTAACTGATGTTTGATGGTGGTTGGAAGATTTGTGGAAGAAATGTCATATATTTGTATGAGCAATTATTACTGTATTATTATAATTTCTATCATGTATAAGGGCAACTCACATGTAGTGGGATATTATTATGTGTTAGGCATTTTGAGTGTACTGCATGTGTTAACTAATTGAAATCTTACAAAATCATACAAGATAGGAACTACCATCCCTATTTTACAGAGGAAGAAACTGAGGTACACAATGATTAAGGGACTCATCAAGGGAACAGCTAATAAATGGCAGAGCTGAGCCTATCTGACTGATTCTAAAGTCTGTTCTTCACCATTTGCTTTACTGTAGGTAAAATGGAAAGAACATAAGACAAGAAGAAGACCCCATGTCTACTGCCAGCCACATGGTGAACTAACTGTATGACTTTGGATAATACAACTCTTGGTTGATTCACTTTTTTTAAAAATTGAAGTATAGTTGATTCAATTATCAATTATAGTTAATATTGTATTAGTTTCAGGTGTACAGCAAGGTGATTCGGTTTTATATATATATATATATATATAAAACTATATATATATGAAAATTCAGATTATCTTCCATTATAGATTATTAAAAGGTACTGGATATATTTCCCTGTATTGTACAGTAAATCCTTGTTGCTTACCTATATTTTATGTGTAGTACTTTGTATCTGTCAATCCCATACTCCTAATTTATCCCTACCCTTACTCCCTTTCCCCTTTGGTAACCATACATTTGTTTTCTGTCTGTGAGTCTGTTTTGTATATAGATTCATTTGTATTATTTTTCAGATTCCATGTGTAAGTGGTATCATATAATATTTGTCTTTACTGTCTCATTTACTTCACTTAGTATGATATTCTCTTGGTCTATCCATGTTGCTGTAAATGGCAATATTTCATTCTTTTTAATGGCTGAGTAATATTCCATTGTGTATATATACCACATCTTTTTAAACCAATTGTCTGTTGATGGGCACTTGAGCTGTTTCCATGTCTTGGTTATTGTAAATAGTGCTGCTATGAACACTGTGGTCCATGTATCTTTTCAAATTAGAGTTTTCGTCTTTTCTAGGTATATACCCTGGAGTGGGACTGCTGGATCATATGGTTGTCCTATTTTTAGTTTTTTAAGGAACCTCCATACTGTTCTCCATAGTGGCTCTATCAATTTACATTCCCACCAACAGTACAAGAGGGTTCCCTTTTCTCCACACCCTCTCCAGCATTTATTACTTGTAGATTTTTGATGATAGTCATTCTGACCGGTGTGAGGTGATGCCTCATTGTGGTTTTGATGTGCATTTCTCTAATAATTAGTGATGTTGAGCATTATTTCATGTGCCTGTTGGCCATCTGTATGTCTTCTTTGGAGAAATGTCTATTTAGGTCTTCTGCCCATTTTTTTGATTGGGTTTTTACTTTTTTGATATTAAGTTGTATGAGCTGTTGGTATATTTTGTATATTAACCCCATGTTGGTTGCATCATTTGCAAATATTTTCTCCCAGGCCATAGGTAAGACACACAACCCTTTGGTTCTCAGTTTTCTCATTTCTAAAACAGGGGTGATAATACCTGCCCTGTTTAACTCATGTGGTTGGTGAGGATAAAAAGACTGTTAGTTCCCTGAGAAAGGAATTGTAGGATTTGTAACTGTAATCTACACCCCAAGCACAATGCTTGATAGAGAATTTTTTAATGATCACGTGCATGCATGAATGAATGAGTCAGTGATTCTATTAGATGATGTACGTGAAAGCACCTTTAAAAACTGTAGACCATACAATTATAAAGGCTTATTCTTAACTTGCCTATGATATCTTAAATGAAAAATTTCATCAAAATTTTAAATTTAGTTTTTTACTTTGAGATAATTGTAGATTCACATGCAAATGCAAGAAGTAATACAGAAAGATCCCATGTACCCTTTACTTGGTTTTCCTCAGTGGTAACATCTTGAAAAACTACACTACTATATCACAATCTGGCTATTATATAGGCAAGATACAGAACATTTCCATCACCACAAAGATCCCTCATTTTACCCTTTTATAACCACACTCACTTCTCCTCTGCCCCCATACCCTTCCTGAAAAACTCTTATTTATTCTCTATTTCAATAATTTTGTCATTTTTATTTGTCCAATTTTATATAAATGGAATAACACAATAGCAGCCTTTTGAGATTGCCTTTTTTTCACTCAGCGTAATTCTCTAGAAATTCACCCAGGTTGTGTTTGTTCCTGGATGAATCAATGGTTTGTTCCTTTTTATTGCTGAGTGATGTTCTTCGGTATGGATGTACCACACTTGGTCTAACCCTTCATTCATTGCAGGACATCTGGTCATCTAGTTTTTGGTAATTACAAATAAGGCTGCAATAAACATTTGTGGGTAGATTTTTAGGTGAACTTAAGCTTTCTTTCTCTGGGATCAATGCCCAGGAGTGCAATTACTGTGTCATATGGTAGTTGGGTGTTTAGTTGTTTGTTTGTTTGTTTTTTTTAAAGAAACTGCTTGTTTTTCTAAGGGAGCTGTACCATATTATATTCCCAGCAGCCATGTGTAAGTGATAGTTTCACTGCATCCTTGCCAGCATTTGGTACTCTACTTTTAACTTTAGCCATTCTGATAGCTGAATAGTTACTACAGAATGAATTGTGTCTCCCTTTGAATTCATTTGTTGAAGCCCTGACCCCCAATATGACTATATTTGTATACAGGGCCTTCAGGGAGGTAATTAAGGTTAAATGAGGACATAAGGGTGGGACCATAATCATATAGGACTGGGGTCCTTATAAAAAGAGGAAGAGCCACCAGACAGCTCATTCTTTTTTTTCTTTTTTTCCGACCAGGGATTGAGCCCATGCCCCCTGCATTGGGAGCACGAAGTCTTAATCACTGGACCACCAGGGAAGTCCTCTAGAGAGCTCATTCTATGAGTAAAGAGAAGAGCACAGAGGTCATGTGAGGACACAGCAAGAAGGCAGCTGTCTACAAGTTGGGAAGAGAGGTCTCACCAGAAACCAACTGTGATGGCACTTTAATCTTGAACTTGTAACCTCCAGAACTGTTAGAAAATAAATTTCTGTTGTTTAAGTCATCAAGTCTGTGACATTTTTTTATGTCAGCCCTAGCAGACTAATATAGTAATGATATCTCTTGTGGTTTTCACCTGAATTTCCTAATAGCGAATGATGTTGAATATCTTTTCACGTGCTTATTTTCCATGTGTACATCCTCTTCAGTGAAATTTCTGTTTATGTCTTTTGCTCGTTTTCTAATTGGATTTTTTTAAACTGTTGAGTTTGAAAGTTCTCCATATTCTAGATACTAGCCCTTTGTCAGATATGAGGTTTGCAAATAATTCCTCTCAACCTGTAACTCGTCTTTCATCCTCTTCATAGGGTCTTTCATAGAATGAAGGTTTGGTATTTAAATGAAGTTGAATGTATTAGTTATTCCTTTTTAGATCATGCTTTTGGTGTCAAATCAGTGTTGTGTAGTTTTCAGCATAGAAATTCTGTACATGTTTTGTTAGATTTACACCTATGCATTTCTTTGAGCAATTGTAAATGATATTGTATTTTCTTATTCCACTGTCTATGTGTTTATTGCTAGTATATAGAAACACAATTGACTTGTGTATGTTTATCTTCTGCATCCTTGCTGAACTCGCTTATTAGATCTAGAACTTAAAAAAATATATTCCCTGTGATTTTCTACATAGACAACCAAATAGGGACCATTTTATTACTTCCTTTCCAATCTCTATACGTTTTCTTTTCTTTTCTTGCCTTGTTGCATTGGCTAGAATTTCCTGTCCTATCTTGAATACAAGCAGTGACAGTGGACAACTTGCCGTGTTCCCAAACTCAAAGGGAAAATATTTAGTCTTTCATCTTTTAAGTATATTGTTAGCTTCAGAGTTTTTGTAGATGTTCTTTATCAAGTTGGGGAAGTTCCCTTCTATTTTTGAGTGTTTTTATCATAAATAGGTGCTGAATTTTGTCAAAAATTTTTTTCTGTATCAATTCATGTGATCATGCTTTTTTTCTTTTTTAGCTTGTTAATATGGTGTTGGTTGATTTTTCACTGATTGGTTTTCAAATATAACACCAGCATTGTATCCTTGGAATAAACCCTTTACATTCATGGTGTATATGTCTTTTTATATATTGTTGAATTCTCTTTGCCAATTTTTTGTTAAGGGTTTTTGTGTCTTTATTTATGAAAGATATTGATCTATAGCTTTCTTTTTTTATACTGTCTTTGTCTGGTTTTGTTATTAGGGTAATTCTAGCTTCATAAAAATATATTGAAAGTACTCTATTTTCTGGAAGAAATTGTGTAGAATGGTTTTTCTTGTGTTTGGTAGACTTCTCCAATGAAGTCATCTGGGCCTGAAGATTTCTCTTTTGTGGAGATTTTTTAAATTACAAATTCAATATCCTTGATAGTTATAGTGTTATTCAAATTATCAATATAATATTGCTGGCTTGTGTTTTTCAAGGAATTGGTTTATTTCATCTAAGTTGTCAAATTTATTTGTGTAGAGCTGTTCATAGTATTCCCTTGTCTTTTTTTTTTTTTTTTTTTTTGTGGTACGCGGGCCTCTCACTGTTGTGGCTTCTCCTTTACCAAGCACAGGCTCCGGATGCGCAGGCTCAGCGGCTATGGCCCACGGGCCCAGCCGCTCCGTGGCACGTGGGATCCTCCCGGACAGGGGCACGAACCCGTGTCCCCTGCATCGGCAGGCGGACTCTCAACCACTGCGCCACCAGGGAAGCCCCTCCCCTGTCTTTTTGATATCTACCTGTTCTGTAGTGATATCCTCCATTTCATCCATGATATGGATAATTTGTATCTTCAGTTTTTCTCTGTCAGTCTTGCTAGAGGTTTACCAATTTCATTAATCTTTTCAAAGAAATAGCTCTTTGTTTTATTATTTTTCTGTATTATTTTTCTATTTTCAATTTCATTGATTTTCACTTTTATCTTTATTATGTCCTTCCTTTTAAATACTTGCTTAAGGTTTAATTTGCTCTTCTTTTTCTATGTTCTTGAGGTGGGAATTTAAATTATTGATTTGAGACTTTTCCTCTTTTAAATGTAAAGTATCCATTTAGTGCTATAAACTTCCCTCTTAGTACTACAGTCCCACAAATTTTGTGTCCCACACTTTTTTTTTTTTTTTTTTTTGCGGTACGCGGGCCTCTCACTGCTGTGACCTCTCCCGTTGCGGACGCGCAGGCTCAGCAGCCATGGCTCACGGGCTCAGCTGCTCCGCGGCATGTGGGATCTTCCTGGACCGGGGCACGAACCCGCATCCCCTGCATCGGCAGGCGGACTCTCAACCACTGTGCCACCAGGGAAGCCCCTCTAGCCCTTTTAAAGTTAGAGTATCATTGTAGGCACACCCAGGAGGCACTCAGATGGAATTTGAATTCCTCATGCTCATAATCAGAATTGGAAGTCCACACCCCTGCTTCAGAGAGCAACAGAGTGAATGCTTAGGTCATCCATTCCTTGCAGAAGTTTCTCAAGACTCAAGTCCATGACTGGAACTGGCCTCCTTTGTCGCTCTCTTGCTCTGGCAAGACTCAAGATGCCCACAGCTAGCGTTTGTCAACCACAGGGCATGGTGACCCATGGTTGACCCCCAAACCTTGTGTAATTCCTTAACCCTGAGGCCCAGAGCCCTGATGTCTGGGTGTGCCTTCTCTGCCCTGCTCACTCCCCACTTTGACCGACCTTTAAGAAAGACTCTCAGAGGCCGACTGCCTTCTGCTGTGGTAGCTGAACCTTTTCCCTTTCAATCAGACTCTTCCTAGCACAGATGAAGACTCAGCTCCCTCAAGGAGCACAGGAAAAGTCACCTAAAATACAGCCCCGTGCAGATGTGTAGAGTTTACGTGCTAGTCCCTTCAAGTTTATAGAAACAAGCGTGCCTACTCTGGGAGAAGGAAACAGAAAGACCTGCTGCACCTTTTTCTTGAGATTAATGGCTGGGAGATGTTGCAACAGACCTGAACCCCTTCTGGGAAAGGGTGTACTGTTTACTTTTGGAGCCACCAGCATGGTGGTGAGTTAGGCTAAGGGAGGATCCATACCCTTTTTGCATCGCTCTAGTCCAACATGCAGCCTTGCTGGAGCATCAGGTTTCAGCCTACAGAGCCAGAGTGGGCTGCCGGACAGAAAGAGCTGTTACTTTTCATGTGGTCAGTGTGGGATTCTGTCCAGCAGGGGAACACTGTACGTCCTTTGAGGCTTGGTTCTTTAGTCTTTGCAGCTGAGCCAAATGGCAGTGCCAGGGAGAAGGCGCTGCCCTCTGGTGTATGGATGCTCTTGTCTGTCAAGGCCAAAGAGACTCCAGCTCTGGAGTTTCTGGTGAAAGGCGCTTTTCAGCCCTGGGGCATTTGCATTTTGAGCGAGGCTCCAGTCTGACAGGAGACAGCCTCCCTCTGCAGCTGGAGCAAAACTCACTCTGAACCAAACCTTTGGGAGGCTGGGGGTGGAGATGAGGGGAGAGAAGAGAAGAAAATAGCAGTTGTGTGTATTCTGTCCCCACTCAAAAATGGCTGGCTCATCAATAGGACAGTTTCCTGGAGTTCCCTTTTTCACTCACAAAGACAAGAGTAACTGAATAAAAAAGAAAAGAAGTAAAAAGAAAGGGGGAAAAAAGGAAAACCAAAAAAAGCAGTACTTTTGTCAATTCTCCTCTTTGGGAAGTTAGCCCTAGTTATGCACACTAGAAAGCTCTGTCTACATTGTACAAACACACGGGCTGAAAGTAAATCAAACAGCTAGATCTGTGTGTGTGTGTGTGTGTGTGTGTGTGTGTGAATGCATTTCAATGGGCCAATAGCCAGTTTCTTTTGTTGTTCTGGTAAAAACAAAGTGCTTAATACACAAAGCTGAATTAATGATAAATGTCTTATCTATTCCTGAATGCAGATTTTAGAACCAGGCAGGAATGGATTCATGTTCCACTGGAGAAATTTGGCAGCTTCACGACTTTGGCTAATTCATGAAATCTCCTTGAGGATCAGAGGAGAACTCCTCACCTATAAAATTGGATTAACAAACCTGTCTAAGATGAAAGAAGACTAGATGAGAGAGCAAATATAAAATGATGGACATGTGGAAGTGGGTCTGGAGAGAGGCAAGGACTGAGTCTGGCGGCCTTGGAAGTTGTAGGAAGTATCTTGTCTTTATCCTAAAAGCAATAGGTGTAATGAGGTGGATGGACATACAGTCTGTCATACAGAGTGAAGTAAGTCAGAAATAGAAAAACAAATACCATATACTAACACATACATATGGAATCTAAAAAAAAAAAATGGTTTTGAAGAACCTAGGGGCAGGACAGGAATAAAGACGCAGACGTAGAGAATGGACTTGAGGACATGGGGAGGAGGAAGGGTAAGCTGGGACGAAGTGAGAAAGTAGCACTGACATATATACACTACCAAATGTAAAATAAATAGCTAGTGGGAGGTAGCCGCATAGCACAGGGAGATCAGCTCGGTGCTTTGTGACCACCTAGAGGGGTGGGATAGGGAGAGTGGGAGGGACGAAGATACAAGAGGGAGGGGATATGGGGATATATGTATGCATATAGCTGATTCACTTTGTTATACAGCAGAAACTAACACACCATTGTAAAGCAATTATGCTCCAATAAAGATGTTAAAAAAATAAATAAAAGCAATAGGAAACTAAAGAAGGCTTTAAGCAAGGTAGTGACTAGTGGCTGTGACATGGAGAAGGCATTATCAGGGGTGAGAAGGGTCAGGATCCAAGGCAGAAAGACCAGCTGACCATTGCAGCATATTCCAGCCCAAGTGACTTCAGATATTTTCTGGGCTTTGACCCTCTGTGATTTCCTGGCTTTTTTTTTTTTTTAATAAATTTATTTATTTATTTACTTTTGGCTGTGTTGGGTCTTCGTTTCTGTGTGAGGGCTTTCTCTAGTTGCGGCAAGTGGGGGCCACTCTTCATCGCGGTGCACGGGCCTCTCACTATCGTGGCCTCTCTTGTTGAGGAGCACAGGCTCCAGACGTGCAGGCTCAGTAGTTGTGGCTCATGGGCCTAGTTGCTCCGCGGCATGTGGGATCTTCCCAGACCAGGGCTCGAACCCGTGTCCCCTGCATTAGCAGGCATTTTCTCAACCACTGTGCCACCAGGGAAGCCCGACTTCCTGGCTTTTGGCACTACCCCTGACTCAAATTCCATGAAACTTCTTTGGTCTTCATGTTCCTAATGTTTGACCCACCACTGTTACTAAATTCACTCCTTGGGTCAAAGATAGCTTTGGTTTGTTTTTTGTTAAATCAATATTTATTAAGTGCCCATCATATCCTAAGAACCGTACTGGCTGAATATAGAGTTTAATGCAGAGATGGCAAGTAGATTTCAACTGCTCACACTAGTACAGCCTTCATTGAAAGGGTTCTAGGGTCCCACAGTTAAGAGGGCCAGGACTGATGAGCATGTCTGCTCTGGGTGAGGGGAGTATTGCCAGCATCTTTGTCCCATATTTGCCATCTCCGGCCCAGGATTTCTCAGCTCTGATATTCCACCCTAGCTTGATCTTGGCTCTGCTTGCAACGTATTATCCTCAGACAGCTCCCACGAGTCTGAACACAGTAGTTGACACCTCTAGCTGTTTCCTGCCCAGCAACCATTGGAAAAAGAAGCACTCTTTTACCATTGGGACTGCTATGCTAGCAGTACGTTAGCTGACAGGGACCCACATGTGGAGAGAGCATTCCTGATAGTGAACACACAGGAAGGCAAGGTTGAGAGATAAAGAGGTTGAACAGGAGTTATAGTTTGAAGCCCTGGGTCTAGCAATGTTGGAAGCTCTCATCCAGGAGAGAGACATGCATTTGTGTCCACAAGTGCAGTGAATTAGTACATCCTGGAGAGGCCTCAAACTCAACACAAGGGTAACCACACACAGAGAGTATGGCAATGGTTGGAGCAAAGTGGCTGAGTTTTAATAGCCAACAACCAAAATGGGCTTATGGACACGTGAATGTTTCGTGGCAGATTTTCAGAAACAGTTGGGAAGGGGAACCTCGAAGGACTTAACTTTCTGTCATACCAGATGGGTGCCTGAATGGTTGCTTTTGGGGATATCAAAGAGAAGGTGATGCATAATTCTGATCTGGGGCAGCTAAAAGTGGGTGTGCTTTCCCCTGCTCTTTCTTTCCCATCCATAGGGCTGGAAGTAAAGACCCTTGGGAAGGCAAAGCTATAGGACAGAAACCTCTCGGTTCCTGAGTCATCCTTTGGAGAAAAGCTGCTCAGAAGAGCCACACAATCTATATTAAACTGTTATGAGATATAAACTTCAAATGCTAGGCCACTGAGGATTTGAGGTTTATTTGTTACTTTAGCTTATAGTATATTGATTAATGTACAATAAGTTATACATTAATTAATTATAAATTGATACATTGACAATAAACTTATACATTAATATAAGGAAAGAGCTAAAAATTCCATTACTTCAGTGTTCAGAAAGGGTTACCTATATACCGCCCTCCCCCCAAAAAAATCTCTACCACTTATTTGTTCATACAATGTTCATTTTGTTGATGATAATGCAAAGTTAAGCAGGCTGAGAGTTTGGTGAGATGAACACTTTCATACATGGCTTACATTGTAAACTGCTGGAAGGTTTTGGAAGGCAATTTGGCAAAATTTATCAATTATCTTAAAACTATTCATACCCTTTGAACAAATGGTTCTACTTCTAGGAATCCAGCCTAAAGAAACTATGAGACTATGTGTAAAGAATAATGTACATACAGATGGTCAACTGACACATGAAAAAATGCTCAAAATCACTAATTATTAGAGAAAT
This sequence comes from Monodon monoceros, assembly GCF_005190385.1. NCBI lineage: Eukaryota > Metazoa > Chordata > Mammalia > Artiodactyla > Monodontidae > Monodon > Monodon monoceros. Next base: position 65,230,623 of record NW_021703784.1, on the reverse strand, counting down.
GCAAATCAAAACTACAATGAGGTATCACCTCACACTGGTCAGAATGGCCATGATTAAAAAGTCTACAAATAACAAATGCTGGAGAGGGTGTGGAGAGAAGGGAAACCTCCTACACTGTTAGTGGGAATGTAAATTGGTGCAGCCATTATGGAAAACAGTATGGAGGTACCTCAAAACACAAAAATAGAGTTGTCATATGATCCAGCAATCCCACTCTTGGGCATATATTCAGACAAAACTATAATTCAAAAAGATACATGCACCCTAATGTTCATAGCAGTGCTATTTAAAATAGCCAAGACATAAAAGCAACCTAAATGTCCATGGACAGATGAATGGATAAAGAAGATGTGGCGTGTATATATATATATATATATATATATATATATATATACACAATGGAATACTACTCAGCCATACAAAAGAATGAAATAATGCCATTTGCAGCAACATGGATGGACCTAGAGATTAGCACACTAAGTGAAGTAAGTCAGAAAGAGAAAGACAAATATTGTATATCACTCATATGTGGAATCTAAAATATGACACATATGAACTTATTTATGAAACAGAAACAGACTCACAGACATAGAGAACAGACTTGTGGTTGCCAAGGGGGTGAGGGGTGGGGGAGGGATGGAGTGGGAGGTTGGGGTTAGCAGATGCAAATTATTATATATAGTACAGATAAACAACAAGGTCCTACTGTATAGCATAGGGAACTATATTCAATATCCTGTAATACACCATAATGGAAAAGAAAAATAGAATAATGTACAAAGTCATTTATGATCATGGAAACAACATAAATTTTCAAAAATGTCAGAATGGTGGGAAATTATGGTACCTGCATAAAATGGAATACTATGTGTCAATTATATTTGTGTTTATGAAGACATCTTAATGGCATGGGGAAATGTTTATATTATAATGTCAGTAAAAATCAGGAAGTGAAACTATATAAAATCCTACTTATTCTGTGTATATGTATTTAAGGAAAAAACATAGAAGAAAATGCACCAAATTTAACAGTTAATAGTGGTTTTTGACAGGCCTCTTATATAGCCTTATCCACCAGAGGGCAGACCGCAGAAGCAAGAACTACAATCCTGCAGCCTCTGGAACAAAAACCACATTCACAGAAAGATAGACAAGATGAAAAGGCAGAGGGCTATGTACCAGATGAAGGAACAAGATAAAACCCCAGAAAAACAAGTAAATGAAGTGGAGATAGGCAACCTTCCAGAAAAAGAATTCAGAATAATGATAGTGAAGATGATCCAGGACCTCGGAAAAAGAATGGAGGCAAAGATCGAGAAGATGGAAGAAATGTTTAACAAAGACATAGAAAAATTAAAGAACAAACAAACAGAGATGAACAATGCAATAACTGAAATGAAAACTACACTAGAAGGAATCAATAGCAGAATAACTGAGGCAAAAGAACGGATAAGTGACCTGGAAGACAGAATGGTGTAATTCACTGCCACAGAACAGAATAAAGATAAAAGAATTAAAAGAAATGAAGACAGCCTAAGAGACCTCTGGGACAACATTAAACACAATAACATTTGCATTATAGTGGTCCCAGAAGGAGAAGAGAGAGAGAAAGCACCCGAGAAACTATTTGAAGAGATTATAGTCGAAAATTTCCCTAACATGGGAAAGGAAATAGCCACCCAAGTCCAGGAAGCGCAGAGAGTCCCATACAGGATAAACCCAAGGAGAAACACACCGAGACACATAGTAATCAAATTGGCAAAAATTAAAGACAAAGAAAAATTATTGAAAGCAGCAAGGGAAAAACGACAAATAATATACAAGGGAACTCCCAGAAGGTTAACAGCTGATTTTTCAGAAGAAACTCTACAAGCCAGAAGGGAGTGGCATGATACTTAAAGTAATGAACGGGAAAAACCTACAACCAAGATTACTCTACCCAGCAAGGATCTCATTCAGATGCACTGGGGAAATCAAAAGCTTTACAGACAAGCAAAAGCTAAGAGAATTGAGCACAACCAAACCAGATCTACAACAAATGCCAAAGGAACTTCTCTAAGTGGGAAACACAAGAGAAGAAAAGGACATACAAAAATAAACCCAAAACAGTTAAGAAAATGGTCACAGGAACATACATATTGATAATTACCTTAAATGTGAATGGATTAAATGCTCCAACCAAAAGACACAGGCTTGCTGAATGGATACAAAAACAAGACCCATATATACGCTGTCTACAAGAGTGCCACTTCAGATCTAGGGACACATACAGACTGAAAGTGAGGGGATGGAAAAAGATATTCCATGCCAATGGAAATCAAAAGCAAGCTGGAGTAGCAATACTCAGATAAAATAGACTTTAAAATAAAGAATGTTACAAGAGACAAGGAAGGACACTACATAATGATCAAGGGATCAATCCAAGAAGAAGATATAACAATTATAAATATATATGCATCCAACATAGGAGCACCTCAATACATAAGGCAACTGCTAACAGCTATAAAAGAGGAAATCGACAGTAACACAATAATAGTGGGGGACTTTAACACCTCACTTACACCAACAGACAGATCAAACAAAACGAAAATTAGTAAGGAAACACAAGCTTTAAATGACACGATAGACCAGATAGATTTAATTGATATTTATAGGACATTCCATCCCAAAACAGCAGACTACACTTTCTTCTCAAGTGCACACATTCTCCAGGATAGATCACATCTTGGGTCACAAATCAAGCCTCAGTAAATTTAAGAAAATTGAAATCATATCAAGCATCTTTTCTGACCACAACGCTATGAGATTAGAAATCAATTACAGGGAAAAAAACGTAAAAAAACACAAACACATGCAGGCCAAACAATACATTACTAAATAACCAAGAGATCACTGAAGAAATCAAAGAGGAAATCAGAAAATACCTAGACACAAATGACAATGAAAACACAATGATCGAAAACCTATGGGATGCAGCAAAAGCAGTTCCAAGAGGGAAGTTTATAGCTATACAAGCCTACCTCAAGAAACAAGAAAAATCTCAAATAAAAAATTTGACCCTACACCTAAAGGAACTAGGGAAAGAAGAGCAAACAAAACCCAAAGTTAGCAGAAGGAAAGAAATCATAAAGATGAGAGCAGAAAAAAATGAAATAGAAACAAAGAATAGCAAATATCAATAAAACTAAAAGCTGGTTCTTTGAGAAGGTAAACAAAATTGATAAACCATTAGCCAGACTCATCAAGAAAAAGAGGGAGAGGACTCAAATCGATAAAATTAGAAATGAAAAAGAAGTTACAACAGACACCGCAGAAATACAAAGCACCCTAAGAGACTACTACAAGCAACTCTATGCCAATAAAATAGACAACCTGGAAGAAATGGACAAATTCTTAGAAAGGTATAACCTTCCAGGACTGAACCAAGAAGAAACAGAAAATATGAACAGACCAATCACAAGTAATGAAATTGAAACTGTGATTAAAAATCTTCCAACAAACAAAAGTCCAGGACCAGATGGCTTCACAGGTGAATTCTATCAAACATTTAGAGAAGAGCTACCACCCATTCTTCTCAAACTCTTCAAAAAAACTGCAGAGGAAGGAACACTCCCAAACTCATTCTATGAGGCCACCATCACTCTGATACCAAAACCAGAAAAAGATACTACAAAAAAAGAAAATTACAGACCAATATCAGTGATGAATATAGATGCAAAAATCCTCAACAAAATTCTAGCAAACAGAATCCAACAACACATTAAAAGGATCATACACCATGATGAAGTGGGATTTATGCCAGGGATGCAAGGATTCTTCAATATATGCAAATCAATCAATGTGATACCCCATACTAACAAATTAAAGAAGAAAAACCATATGATCATCTCAATAGATGCAGAAAAAGCATTTGACAAAATTCAACACCCATTAATGATAAAAACTCTCCAGAAAGTGGGTAACGTGGCCTACCTCAACATAATAAAGGCCATATATGACAAACCCACAGCAAACATCATTCTCAATGGTGAAAAACTGAAACCATTTCCTCTAAGATCAGGAACAAGACAAGGATGTCCACTCTCACCACTGTTATTCAGCACAGTTTTGGAAGTCCTAGCCATGGCAATCAGAGAAGAAAAAGAAATAAAAGGAATACAAGTTGGAAAAGAAGAAGTAAAACTGTCACTGTTTGCAGATGACATGATACTATACATAGAGTATCCTAAAGATGTCACCGGAAAAGTACTAGAGCTAATCAATGAATTTGGTAAAGTTGCAGGATACAAAATTAATGCACAGAAATCTCTTGCATTCCTATACACTAATGACGAAAAATCTGAAAGAGAAATTAAGGAAACACTCCCATTTACCACTGCAACAAAAAGAATAAAATACCTAGGAATAAACCTACCTAGGGAGACAAAAGACCTGTATGCAGAAAACTATAAGACACTGTTGAAAGAAATGAAAGATGATACCAAAAGATGGAGAGATATACCATGTTCTTGGATTGGAAGAATCAATACTGTGAAAATGAGTATACTACCCAAAGCAATCTACAGACTCAATGCAACCCCTTTCAAACTACCAATGGCATTTTTTACAGAACTAGAACAAAAAAATCTTAAAATTTGTATGGAGACACAAAAGAGCCCGAATAGCCAAAGCAGTCTTGAGGGAAACAAACTGAGCTGGAGGAATCAGACTCCCTGACTTCAGACTATACTACAAAGCTACAGTAATCAAGACAATATGGTACTGGCACAAAAACAAATATAGATCAATGGAACAGTACAGAAAGCCCAGAGATAAACCCACGCACCTATGGTCAAGTAATCTATGACAAAGGAGGCAAGGATATACAATGGATAAAAGACAGTCTCCTCAATAAGTGGTGCTGGGAAAACTGGACAGCTACATGTAAAAGAATGAAATTAGAACACTCCCTAACACCATACACAAAAATAAACTCAAAATGGATTAGAGACCTAAATGTAAGACTGGACATTATAAAACTCTTAGAGGAAAACATAGGAAGAACACTCTTTGACATAAATCACAGCAAGATCTTTTTTGATCCACCTCCTAGAGTAATGGAAATAAAAACAAAAATAAACAAATAGGACCTAATGAAACTTAAAAGCTTTTGCAAAGCAAAGGAAACTACAAACAAGATGAAAAAACAACGCTCAGAAAGGGAGAAAATATTTGCAAACGAGTCAGTGGACAAAGGATTAATCTCCAAAATATATAAACAGCTCATGCAGCTCAATATTAAAAAAAAAAAACAATCTGGATTCCAAAAATGGGCAGAAGACCTAAATAGGCATTTCTTCGAAGAAGACATACAGATGGCCAAGAAGCACATGAAAAGCTGCTCAACATCACTAATTATTAGAGAAACGCAAATGAAAACTACAATGAGGTATCACCTCACACCAGTCAGAATGGGCATCATCAGAAAATCTACAAACAACAAATGCTAGAGAGGGTGTGGAGAAAAGGGAACCCTCTTGCACTGTTGGTGGGAATGTAAATTGATACAGCCACTATGGACAACAGTATGGAGGTTCCTTAAAAAACTAAAAATAGAATTACCATATGACCCAGCAATCCCACTACTGGGCATATACCCAGAGAAAACCATAATTCAAAAAGACACATGCACCCCAATGTTCACTGTAGCACTATTTACAATAGTCAGGTCATGGAAGCAACCTAAAGGCTCATCGACAGACGAATGGATAAAGAAGATGTGGCACATATATACAATGGAATATTACTCAGCCATAAAAAGGAATGAAGTTGAGTCATTTGTTGAGACGTGGATGGATCTAGAGACTGTCATACAGAGTGAAATAAGCCAGAAGGAGAAAAACAAATACCATATATTAACGCATGTATGTGGAACCTAGAAAAATGGTACAGATGAACCAGTTTGCAGGGCATAAGTTGAGACACAGATGTAGAGTACAAACGTATGGACACCAAGGGGGGAAAACCACGGTGGGGTGGGGATGGTGGTGTGCTAAATTGGGCGATTGGGATTGACGTGTACACTGATGTGTATAAAATTGATGACTAATAAGAACCTGCAGTATAAAAACAAAGAAACAAACAAAAACTAATACTAAACTTTCTTTGGGTTATTTGTAGGAAATATATTAATATAAATACTTCAGACACTACATGAAATTTCTAAAAATCTTATATGTTCTGGTATAATGTTATAAGTCATAATTCTAGTTATTACTTTAAAATGTATATCTCAGAAATAAAAAAAAAATTTTTTTTAAGCTAAAAAAAAAGACACATGCACTCCAATGTTCATTGCAGCACTATTTACAATAGTCAGGTCATGGAAGCAACCTAAATGCCCATCGACAGACAAATGGATAAAGAGGATGTGGTACATATATACAATGGAATATTACTCAGCCATAAAAAGGAAAGAAATTGGGTCCTTTGTAGAGACGTGGATGAATCTAGAGACTGTCATACAGAGTGAAGTAAGTCAGAAAGAGAAAAACAAATATTGTATATTAACGCATATATGTGGAACCTAGAAAAATGGTACAGATGAACCAGTTTGCAGGGCAGAAATTGAGACACAGATGTAGAGAAGAAACGTATAGACACCAAGGGGGGAAAGCGGCAGCGGGTGGGGATCGTGGTGGGATGATTTGGGAGATTGGTATTGACATGTATACACTGATGTGTATAAAATGGATGACTAATAAGAACCTGCTATATAAAAAATAAATAAAATAAAATTCAAGAAGATTAAAATAAATAAAATAAACTACAAGGATATATTGTACAACACAGGGAATATAGCCAATATTTTATAATAACTATAAATGGAGTTTAATCAAAAAATTGTGAATTACTATATTGTATACCTGTAACTTACATCATATTGTACATCAACTATACATCAATAAGAAATTAAAATTAAAAAATTTTAAAAATAGCAGGTTTTGTCTTATCAATGGGATTATATGGAATTTCTATTTTTTTCTGTATACTTTCCTATATTTTCCAGTTTTAAGGAATGCTGATATATTATTTTTTATAATCAAGAAAAAAAATTGCAAAAAGCTTTATTTTAGAATGTTTGCCAGAGTGTTTCCCAACAGGTTGAGGTTGTCATTGGGCTTCTCAAAGGTAAGGTTGCACTTCCTGAGATATGTTCAGGACATGGTCTTTACCCAGGCCTCTAAGTGTAGCCCTTAACCTGATGGCCACTCAGTGGTTCATCAGAAAAGCCTCAGGGCTTCTAGTGAATGTCTGAGCATGTAATAAAGGCAGTAATCAGGGTAAATGATTTCTGCAAGTTGGGGAGAATTTTGCAAGTGATGGTCACCCCCATGTAACCTCTGCCCTCTGCTGCAGAAAGATAGAGGGCAAGGAAGGAGTGCTCAGGGAAAAGTTGGGGTGGGGGGCATGGGGTGAAGAACAAGAGTAAGAGGGAGAATGTGCAAGAAAGAGAGAAAGAGCATGAAGGCAACAGATTCTGGAGGGGAAAAATATACTTAACTTCTGGCATTGCAGAGAGATGTCAATAGGGATTTGCAACAGAATAATCAGAGTTACCGAATTACAGGTAGAAGATGCTTGAATAATTTCAAACGAAGAGATGGAGACTTTTCTGTAATTATTACAAAAGCCCTGATATCTAGAGGTATGCATTCTGATGTAATGAACCCAGATTAGAATTAAAAAATAATAATCATTTTAAAAAGAGATGAGCATTTGAGCAATTGAGTACAACCAAAATGAAGATATTTCCCTCTCCCTAAAAAGGAAGAATTGAATTTTTTTTTTTTTTTTGCAGTATGCGGGCCTCTCACCGCTGTGGCCTCTCCCGTTGCGGAGCACAGGCTCCGGATGCGCAGGCTCAGCGGCCATGGCTCACGGGCCCAGTCGCTCCGCAGCATGCGGGATCCTCCCGGACCGGGGCACGAACCCGTGTCCCCTGCATCGGCAGGTGGACTCTCAACCACTACGCCACCAGGGAAGCCCAAGAATTGAATATTAATATCACATCAGTGTTGTATGGTTTTCATTACTTGTTTTAGTGTTTCCCTTTGGCTCCAGAAATGCAAATGGAAATATTTGATAGAGAAAAAATTAACATACTTAGTACAGCAATGTGAACTGGAGGAGTGGGTGAAACACACCAAGTCAACTGCTTCATCGATGCTTCATTCATTCATTTACTCACTCATTTAGCCCTTGTGTGTGCCAAGAATCAACCCAAATGTGCCTGCACTGGAGACACAAAGATGAATCAGTTCTCTGTTTTCAATGAGCACAGAATCTAATGAGGAAGACAACCATGTAAATAAACCAATTATTACACGGTGTGAGAAGTGCTGTAATGATGGAAATATACAAAGTGTACAGCACACACCCTTGATGGGATAGTATATTCATGAGCCTGTAGGAGGGTCCAGGTCAAGAGAGTAGGAAGGGAATTTGAGGTGGTGACAGGAGCATGCCATGCAAAGTCAGAGAGGTGAAAGGCAGGGCATGTTTGGGGAACCAAGAGATATTTGGTGTGGCTAAAACTTGGATGTGGGGAGTAACAGCCTATGAATCTGGTGCTACATTGAGAATGACCTCCTGCAATGCAATAGCATCTCTCAATCTTGGCTGAGGATTTATTGGTTGGGGAGTTTTAAAAATATTGATGTCGGGGTCCCACCCAGGGATTCTTATTTAATTGACCTGTCAAGTGGTTTGGCCAGTGGGACCACAAAAGCTCCCCAGGTGACATTAATATGCAGCCATGGTTGAGAACCGTTGCTCAAAGGGATAGGAAGTCTTTGAATAATCTAATTGAATCAATTAATTTTTTTATAATATTAATTTGGCATCATTTTGGAGGCCAGAGACTGGTGGCAGAGAGGCACATTAGAGACCAAGTACAAATGTCCAGGTAAGAGAGGGTAAAGGTCTTAAACAAGACATTGACCATAAGGAAGGAGGGGAGGGAACAGGTCTGAAATATACCAGGGAGGGAGAATTGGTGGGCTGGGGTGGGAGGAGGGAAAAGAACAAAAACAGTCCACTTTCCTGGTGAATGTCAGTGCCTCCACTGAGGTATAAACCCAGGAGAGGAAACAGGGTTGGTGCATGCTTAAGGTGTTTGGAAAGCAGGAGTGGAGATGATAAGTTCAATTTGTCTCTTGTTGCATTTGAGGCATTTGTCTAAGTTTTCCATCTTTCAAGCCCCAGCCATCACTTTACAGGCTTTTCCAGTTGCTTGGATACCACGAATCAGATTGTTCAATATCCATTCCAATTTTCTTCTAGATGCTTTCTGATGGTGCAGAGGCTGCACAGAAAAAGAAGCCTATATTTTTTCAGACTCCAATACAGCTAGGGTTCTGCATGAGATTTAGGCTCTGCCAGTCAGAAGTATCCACACAAGATTCAACAGATAAAAGGGAAACACGATGAGATGGAAGCCACTCTTCTGAACTGAAGCAGCTTGTGCTGCTGGTAGTTCTGTTGGCAAACACTCCCATGCAGGCATGCGGGTTTGGGGGTTTTCTTTGGCATTTGAACAGAGATCACAACTCCCTCCTCTTATTTTACAAAAGAAAGGGGCACCTGCCAACCCCTCTCCTCGTAAATCTTACTACAGGGCTTTGCCCTGGAGTGAAAAATCCTCTGTATTCCAAATAACAGGACAATTTGTAATATTTATTTCTAATTGTATTTACGAAGTCTCCTTTAATCAAGGCACCATTGATGTGTTATTGGGCTCTTCCCCTGCTTAATACATATTTCCATTAAGAAAAAAGTGTGGCTGTAAAAAAGCAGATTTTGGTGCACACTGGGATGATATAAAATTTAAGACAGGGCTTCCCTGGTGGCGCAGTGGTTGAGAGTCCGCCTGCTGATGCAGGGGACACGGGTTCGTGCCCCGGTCCAGGAGGATCCCACATGCCGCGGAGCGCCTGGGCCCGTGAGCCATGGCCGCTGATCCTGCGCGTCCGGAACCTGTGCTCCGCAGTGGGAGAGGCCACAACAGTGAGAGGCCCGCGTACCGCAAAAAAAAATAAAATTTAAGACATATTACAGAGTGTGGTATGGGGTGATAATTTTTATCTAACCGCCTGTCTCTATCATCCCCAAATATTGTCAAGGAATACCTTACTTCTGACAATACAGCCTCTTAAAGTACAGCAGAGTACAGGTCTAAGTAATGAGAGCAGCTATGTCTCATTTCCTCTCTTACCAATCCACTCAGGGCAAAGCTCTGTTATCTGTCTGTCTGTCTCGCCTTCAGAATTAGGATACTCAACATTCATGAAAAGCATACTGGGAAATACTAACCTCCTAGGAGGTGTGTCCTCCCTGCATTTTCTCCATTTTCATTAAGGGAAGAGAGCTTGGTGAGAACCCTTATTCATTTGGTCTTGATCTGTGTCTCATTTGCATCTTTTGTATTTCAAGGAAAAGAAGGTGATAAGCTTCATGTTTATCTCTTAAAAACCCAACATTACTTTATTTTAAACTAAAAATATTCTGTGAGAGGCAAGAAGTGTTTTAAATTTTTCTGCACACTTATTTAACCTCCTTTCTTATTTTGCTTTTACAAAAGGATTATTGGATAACACATTTAACACTTACAGACTTATGGTCACAGGAAATAAAAATAAATAAAATCTTCAATTTGTATACTTAGCTTTGTTGCAGAAAAAGTATTGAGTAATAAGTTAAAAAAATTAGACTAAAACGATATAGAAGGCTAAAATACAGTATAGGAAATGGAATGGAAATCAAAATTCAAGAAGAGAAAACCACAACGTTAGATATTAGACAACCAAAGAAGATTTGCATATGTATTCTTTAAATGGATTATGATGGGAACTAAGATTTATGATACTACTGGATACATTTAAAATAATGTCAGCTTAATTTTTAAAATTAATATTTACAATGTATCATAAATTACATCATTTACAGCTATTTAATGATGAAATATTTTAGCTGTCAACTTAAAAATGTGCAAATAGGTACACAGTTTTTCAAAATTCTTTTAGATGGAATGCCAATAAACGTAGTGAAGTAAATCAAAGACAAATATCATATGACATCACTCATATGTGGAATCTAATTTTAAAAAATGATACAAATGAACTTATTTACAAAACAGAAACAGACTTGCAGATATCAAAAACGAATTTATGGCTACCAAAGGGGAAAGGTCGGGGGAGGGATAAATCAGGAGCTTGGGATGAACACACGCACACTACTGTATATAAGACAGACAACCAACAAGGACCTACTGTATAGCACAGGGAACTCTACTCAGTATTCTGTGATAACCTATATGAGAAAAGAATCTGAAAAAGAATGAATACATGTATATGTATAACTGAATCACTTTGCTGCACACCTGAAACTAACACAACATTGTAAATCAGCTATACTCCAATAAAATTTAAAAAAAAGAAAAGTGTGAAGGCCATTTATCCAGAGACAAGTCTGGGGAGCTTCTGGATAAGGTCAACTCTCCCCTCCTTCCTCCCCAGCTACTCCACCACCACCACCTGCATGGCTGAGCCTGGGTGGGATCAGAGGATGCAAACTAACTTAGCAGTAGCTAGAGAGAAATACCACTGGAAGCATCACCCTGCTGCTGAGGGCCCATGTTCAGATAACTTCCCAAACTTAAGCAGGAGAGACTTCAGGTCCTTGACTGGTTGCATTATTTATGCCTATGATCCCCTCTGTCAGGCTAATCCAGACTTGACAAAAATTAAAAGTGTGGGCATGTCTTGCTGAGATGTGTCACACATGTGTCATCCACCATTTACACATGGCTGACTTTACAACCATTTACAACTTATAGTTACAAGCAGGAACATGCTAGTTTGGGTAGTAATAGCTATTTGGATAAGTGTTCAGGGTTTATGAACAGTTGCACACAATGGACAAAGTGAAAAGTAGGTCATTGACATGCTTTTCTTCACCTTCCTTCTCATCTTGGTCCCCTCTTGAAGGTTCCCTACTTTACCTGCACACTTCAGGCCACATCTGGCTCTTGCGGATGAAAAGATTTTTAAAACCCAAAAGGTTTTACTCACTACGGGGGTTGGAGTGGTCTCCAGGCGACTTCTCGCCTCAAATTGTCTGTTTGTCCGTGAATTAGAAACCCCTCTGAGATCCTGCCATCTCGAAGTCTTTGTTAGGGAGCCAAAGCCCTGCAGGCAGCTTCCCCAGATGTCAGCGTCTTGGCAATGCTCTGGTCTGAACAGGATTTTAATAGCAACTAATTCCCTTGGCTGTGGCACTGCTGCAAACGGCTCATTGCTTTACAGGCAAGTTTCAACAGTCATGTAACCAGATGAGAATATTTGCCAGAACAATAGCATGTGGTAGAAAACAGCTAAGGCATGTCAGGGGACCGCTGTGAGGCAGGTAGCGCAATGGAAGGTGGGATGAATTATCTATGTCCTGGAGTGATTACTCATTTAAATCTTTAATAGTTCCTGACATTAACAGGGGGTTGTTTTTTATTTTTAGTACATTTGTACTAATTATTTTTAGTACATTTGTAATGTCCAAGAGAGAGTTTGTACTCAGGGACAATGGCTGCCAGTAAAGTGGGTGTAGGCTGTCAGAGGAGTTATTCTTTTTTTGTTTGTTTGGTTTTTTTTTTTGCCGTACGCGGGCCTCTCACTGTTGTGGCCTCTCCCATTGAGGAGCACAGGCTCCGGATGCGCAGGCTCAGCAGCCATGGCTCACGGGCCCAGCCGCTCCGCAGCATGTGGGCTCTTCCCGGACCAGGGCACGAACCCTTTCCCCTGCATCGGCAGGCAGACTCCCAACCACTGCGCCACCAGGGAAGCCCAGAGGAGTTATTCTTAAATTCCAACCCACACTTGGAGGGAAGGAAAAGCCACCGTCCAGAAATGCTGCTAGACTCATGCCAGCCTGAAGCAGCAAATTCATCCCTGTTTTTGAGGTGCCATGGCCCCATCCTCCCCATCCCCTACCACTCACCCAATAGGTCATCAGAAATCCTGTTGTTTCATCCCTCTAGTGGTTCATTCATTCAGGATTCTGCCCCATGACAGGGGTGGGGTGGGGGTGGGGGGTGGTAGGAGGGTACAAATGGATGATGTACCCGAGGCTGGGATGTTCAGTCTCTGAGATGTCAACCTCTAAAGCATATGGCATTATTCAAACATCTGTCATTTGCCTTATAGCCAATGATAAACTAACAATTCATTTAAACCCACAGTGCCTCTAGTTGGAGGTTCAGCTTAGGCTACCTCTGATAATATGAAGGATCAGATGACTTGAATGAATTGGTACTCGCAAAAAGGCCATCTTTTCTTGCATTCATTTTCAGTGATAGTTATCGTTCTTTGTTATCTGCTTTGCGGCAGGTTCTTTAAGCAGATCAATGTAAATTCTCATCTTTGAGTTATCAAACAAATAGTCTTATTCCTTTTCCTCCAGATAAAGAAGCTGAGACTCAAAGAGATGACTGAATTTTCTCCAAGTGAGTGACTTCTATGGAGTAGAACCCAGTCTATCTGACTCTGGAGTCTAGGTCCTTTCCGCTACATTTGCTGTCGCTAACTTTGCTTTCCCTGAACTTGGGTGATAAGTCCACAGTTCTGACCATGTGCCTTGTGATTTTGTAGACTTTGGCATCTCTCAGTTTTTCCAACAACAGAGTCCTCCTTGTCTTAGAATCCATGGGAAGGCAGTGGCTCCAGGCTACAACTTCTCTCATTTGCCCTTCTCTGGAATTGTCCAGCTTTGCCAAGTTTTCCTTGAATTTCAATGGTCAGGCCCCAAACCAGTGCTCCAGAAGCCAATGTCCTTTTGTTTGGTACAAGGATAGGGAGCCATTTCTTGCTTAGTTTTTAATACCCAATATTGACCACGAAACTCCAAAATTTTTGAGTTGGAAAGAAGCTTAGGAATCCCAGTGGTACTCAAAATGTAAGTGTGCAACAGAATCATTAGCAGGGCTTGTGCATCTATTGCTGCATAACAAATTACCCCAAACTCAGCAGCCTGAAATAACAAAAATTTATTATCTCATGCAGTTTCTGAGGGTCAGGAATCCAGGAGTAGCTTAGCAGAGTGGTTCTGGCTCAAGGTCTCTGATGAGACTGCAGTCAAGGTGTTTTTTGGGACTGCAGTCATCTGAAGGCTTGATTGATTAAGGCTGGATGATCTGCTTCTAAAAGGACTTACATGTCTGGAGGTGAGGTCTCTTCTTCACCAGGGGGCCTCTCTATAAAGCTGCCTGAATGTCCTAAAAACCTGGCATCTAGCTTTCCTATAGCCAGTGATCCAAGAAAGATCAGGAGAGTAACCAAGATGGAAGCCACAGTGTACTGTGAAATATAATCTTGGACGAGACATATCATCCCTTTTGAAGTATTTTAGTCATCAGACAGACCAATTCTGGTTCAAGGTGGGACAGGGCTACACAAAGTTGTGAATTCCAGGAAGTGAGGATCACTGGGGACCATCTTGGAGTTTGGCTATCACAGCTTGTTGAAACACAGATTCCTGAGCCCCATCCCTAGAGCTCTGATTCAGTAGGTTTGGAGAGGGACCCAAGAATTTTCTAATAAGTTCCCAGGTGATGCTGATGCTACTCCTCTAGGACACATACTTTGAGAACCACTAATCTATTCTGATTTCACAGATGATGAAACTGAATCTCACAAAGATAGAGAAAAATGAGGAGCAGAGAAATATACCAACGATGAATTATTGAATACCTACTATGTGTCAGGTGCTCGGTAGATGCCTTTATATACATCTTCTTGTTTAATACAACCATTCCTGTGCATTAGTCACCATTTCATGAATGTGGAAACCAAAACTAAGGTTAAGTAACTTACCCAAATTCACATATACAGTTACTGACAGGGACAGGTCTTGAACTCAAATGTCCTGATTCTCAAGTCAATGTCAAAGTATTTTGTACAAACAAATAGCCCCCAATCTACTATTCTATTATAAGTGGAATTGTTTTCCCTGAAAATGTGTTAGCTGCATTATTATAGCCCCGTCGCACAGGACTAGGAAATCACCCTGTAAATTGTACCCATTGAATTGGCAGCTCATAGGCTAAAAACTAACCTTAGTTTCTTTTGAAGACACAGAGATTCAACATTCATGGTGCTAGGTCTTGTAGGACATGTCTAAGAAACACTGGTTCCAGCAGGGATCCCCAGGGAATGCTGACAATTATATCAATTACCCACGGGATGTAACCTCAGTCTATTCAACTGCTAAACTTGCTTGCTGTTCACAGGTTCCACCATAACCTTGGGCAAGTCTCTTAAAAGCCCTGTGCCTTTAGTTCACCGTTTGTAAAATGGAAATAATAATAATTGCTTTTTTGCCGACCTCACAGAGTTAGTGTGAGGTTCAAATGAAATGATATATACAAAGCCCTTTGTAAACTGCTAAGCGCCTTGCACACAGAAGATCCTGTTGCTTTACTGCATTTGTCCATCCAGTACCTGCTTATTTCTGCTCTTTGGTTTTTAACTCTTATTCTTAAGAATAGGATGCTGGACTTTATTGAAAGCCTTTAGGCATAATTTGAAATGATTATTTGATTTTTCTTATGAAACAGGTATTTCTCTAGGAAGAATCAGCTGTAACCTAAGAATTTTTAAAAATAAAAGAAGGGAGAAAACAAACTCTTACTATTTGGAGAGTCCTGTGCTGGGTGCTTAACTTATTTACGCCTCATAACAAGTCTATAAGGGTGATATCAATATCTCTGTTTTAGGAACTTCCCTGGTGGCGCAGTGGTTGGGAATCCGCCTGCCAGTGCGGGGGACGTGGGTTCCAGCCCTGGTCTGGGAAGATCCCACATGCTGCGGAGCAACTAAGCCCGTGCGCCACAACTACTGAGCCTGCGCTCTAGAGCCCGCGAGCCACAATTACTGAGCCCTCGTACCACAACTACTGAAGCCCGCGTGCCTGGAGCCTGTTTTCCGCAACAAGAGAAGCCACCACAATGAGAAGCCCACGCACCGCACCACAACAAAGAGTAGCCCCTGCTCGCCACAACTAGAGAAAGTCTGCAGGCAGCAACGAAGACCCAATGCAGCCAATAAATAAATAAATAAATAAATTTATTTTTTAAAAATCTGTCTTAGATGTAGACATTAAGGAAAAGAGACATAAGGGCATTGCTGTATTCGACTCCATTAAATTACCCAGCACAGGGCCTGGCTCATAGAAAACGTTCAAAGAATGGAAGCATCTCAGTATCGCACTGATGCATCTATTGGTGATGAACAGGACCACCCTCTCACCAAAGTGGATGGGCTTGCTGGAATTAGAGACAATATTTGGAAAGCAGCCATATGAGGAGGACTTACAAATCCTTTCTTCCCAGCATGGAGCATGGTAGAAAGACTTTTTCTGGTAGAGGGTCAGATTTCGATTAAGTCTGTCATTGCTGACTTTTTCCATCATTATGGATGATACTGGGAGCAGAGTTTCACAATGCTGACTACTTGGGAACATTTTAAAGCATCCAACAAGTACAGTGGTCACTAGGAGGCAGCACGGGTTAACTAAGAACCAAGGTGCTGTTGGGGAAGGATTATTGGATGATAAGAAAAATAAGAAAAATGCTGTAAATGTAGTACATCTTGATTTCTACAAAAATATTTTGAGACAGATGGAGGAAAGGGAGTTGGACACAGGGAATTCCAAAGAGCTGGCTGAAAATTATACCCAAGAAAATAGTGATCCAGTAACATGTTACAAGGTTCCATCCTTGATCCTGTTCTATGCAACAGTTATATTCGTGCCTTTGTCAAAAAGTTGATGACCTGCATATCAAATTTAGAGACAATGTACATCTCGGAGGGATAGAGTGTATGTTGTATGACAGAATAAAGGTTTAAAATGAACATTAGGCAAACTAAGTTAAAACTTAACAACTATTAACATAAGTCCTCCACATGGATTCAATAAAAGCAATATCATAAAGAACAAAGTGGTTTGTCTATAGCTCTTATAATAATGACATAGGTGTTTAAGTTAATCATAACTATAGCCAAAGTTCATTTTAGTTAGTTAAGAAGGTAGGTAGTTAAAGGGTTCTAGCCAATACACTTTATCATATGGCTCCCATAAACAGCCTTGGGCTATACTGATAGATGAGCAGAAGAAATGTAGTCATAAATTTTTACACAGCTTTACGATATCTGGAGGTCTTGGCTGCTACATTTCCAAAGGGATACTGACACACATCATAATACGCAGAGGACGGAAGTTAAAAGTATGAGAGACACGGACACTGAAGACTTCCAAAAGACCTGGGACTATTCAGTCTGGAGAAGAAAAGAGTTGGAGGGAGGACACGGCAGTTATGTTCAAATGGCTTCTGGAAGGGTTAGAGCCAGTTATGAGCCAAGCGTGTAGGTCATTATAGCCTGCATTATCACCTTCATCCCTGGATCTCCTTTATTGTCTCAACCTTGTCAATTTTTTTGGTATCCTTTTTAATTAAAAGCTTTTATTGAGATATGACATACCCGCAGTGAAGTGCACACCTGTTATGTGTACAACTTGATGGATTTTTATATATGTATGTACCTCTGTAACCCCCACCCAGATCAAGGGTCAGAACAGGTTCCCTTGTGCCCCAGAAGTAACCTCTATCCTGACCTCTGTGACTAAAGATCAGTCTTATCTGTAACAGAATTACATAGGATGTACTTCTGTGTAGGCTTTTGTGATCTACATTATTGTGAGAACTTCATTCATGTTGTTGGGGGAAGTGGTAGTTCATGATTTTTCATTGCTGTATTCTATTGTATAAATACACTACAATTTATTTATTCAGTCCACTGCTGTTTACAATTTGGGGCTATTTTGATGAGCTCTCTTTTAAGCTATACTAACTTGTCATCTTTTATAACTTACTTTAAGTAATTTTTAATACAAATACCTAATGTGCTGAAGAATTAGATCTATTCCATGTTGTTCCACAGGCTGAAACCAGCACTTGTGTATTTCCTGACACATAGTAGGTGCTCAACAAACATATGATGAGTCTGATGAATTATCTGTTAAGTTGCTTAGAATCAATGAGTAGAAATTACAGAGATGCACATTTTAGCCCTATAAGGAGGAATATTCTCAATATTAGCCCTGAACACCATAAAGTGACACCAGGTATTGAACACCAGAAAGTGACAAGTTGTAAAACAGTAAGTTCCCCTTTTCCTGAAGGTGTGAAAGTAGAAAATATGATCCTCCAACAGGGAACTTGGAGGAGTGGACACAGCGGACTGCCCAGGTCTCCCTGGACCCCCTTTATCATTTCTTGTACCGCACTCCCAGCTTCTGTGTTCTTTTGATTCTAAGGTTCAGCAGGGTCTGCTTCTAAAGAACATGACCTAAGACATTTGGTAAGGAACGAATTGATCTGAACAATTCTGACAGATGATAATTCAGGCCAAATAGTGTGGAAAGAAACCGATTTAGCAAACCTACTGTAGCTGTCTTTTGACACCTAAATGATGCACAGTTCTGACTGTCTGAAGTCAGGATGCACTGTTGAAACCTGGAGGAGCTGAGTCACTAGGCAAGGCTGGGACCTCTGAGGTGGATCAGCCTGTGCAGAAGGATAAGCTGGAGGAAGGTGGGCTAAGAAAATAGCAATGCAGAGACTGATCTGGAAGAGGAGATAATCAACAGTCTAAATCACAGGTGAGAGACACAGTCTCCACCATTTACCTCCCAGGGAAACACTCAGAGTCCACTGCAGATAGCATCAGGATTCATTGAGTTTAGGTGAGGATCTCGACTGGGGGCTGGTTGCCATTATCCAAGGCAAAAGACCTATGCATGCTGGCTAGACATAAAAGCGGGGACGAGGGGAATGTTGTGACTTCAGAGACAGAGACATGCCTGTTCTCAACAGAGATACTCATGCTGGACTTGTCAGCAAAACAAATTTCAAATTTCTCCCGTAAGTGGAACAGAATTTCTAATAGACTATGCTCTGGTTAGAGTAGGATACAGGGAGAAGTATACAGGCCGAGAAATATTTGTTAGGACTAATATGTGCCCGGCCCACTACTAGGTGCTTTTTATACATTACCTTTAACCTGCACAGCCACCCTAGGAAGAAAGTATTATTAACCTCATTTTTCAAATTTTGAGAATGAGGCTCACTGAGGTTAAATTAAGTGCCCTAGGTCACTGGTTTGGGCCGAATTCACAAGCATCAAACATTAGCTAATTGAACAATGCCCTCTGTGGTCTGTGCCAGGGGAGTGGTGCAAATGATAATTGCCACAGGGTGTAAACAGAAAAGGCCGAGATGCCAAACCAGCTTTGTAATAAAATGAAAAAATATCAGTCATCCTCATGAGTTGCCCCTTAATGCCAGCTTATTGGGAAATAGAGCATGACTTCTCTCAAAGCACTTTTCTAGACCTATGTATTCCAGAAACTTTTCTTGATTTTTCATACAAATGCCTCAACTGGCTTGGGGCAAGAGATGAGGAAGCAAATTGTTTTAGTCCTTTTATCTGGGTTACCTTGTTTAATTTTCTCAATACCAGTGAGGAAGGTATTAATCATTCTATATTTAAGAGACGGGACTGTTGAAGGTCAGAGAACTTGAACTTCCCCAAATCTCACAACCGATAAAATAATCCTGTTTCCTGTGATCCTGAGTCTATGTGGGTTATTCTTTTTTTTTTTTTTTTTGCGGTATGTGGGCCTCTCACTGTTGTGGCCCCTCCCGCTGCGGAGCACAGGCTCTGAACGCGCAGGCTCAGTGGCCATGGCTCACGGGCCCAGCCACTCCGCGGCATGTGGGATCTTCCCGGACCGGGGCACGAACCCGTGTCCCCTGCATCGGCAGGCGGACTCCCAATCACTGCGCCACCAGGGAAGCCCTATGTGGGTTATTCTTTACCTGTGCCTCCTTCTCTGTGAAATTCTTGAAATTATCATGGAATTTATCTATATGTTGGTTGTTTGGCCTCTATAACTGCCTTTCTGCTAATTGAGGGATTTATTCCTTGCTCTGGATTTGTGAATGACTGATCCTCACTTAGTTTCCTACCTAGGCCATAGCATAGTGGCTCCTTGGCAAGAATTTGGGTTCTTGGTTCCAACTAAACATGAAAACTTTGACTGCAGAGTCTGAATTGAGGATATCCAGATAGATGGTTTACACTTGTGAAATACAGATCTTTTCAAAGCCCCATCTTGTGAATCTGTATTACTCTGTTCACCCAGCAGCCCTCCCTTCTTCTAGGAATAACCCTCGTTCATTTGGAGAGCTTCGACCCCCTCACTCCAACATGATTTTAGGGGAGATGAACATCCTCCCCTTTGGCCATAGAAGTTGGTCCAGGGAGCTGTCACACGAGCCAAACCAGACCAATCAGAATAGTTCCCTGGGGTTTTTTTGAACTGGAACTCAGTAGGGATTTTCTTAGATGGTGATGCAGGGAAGATATGAGCCTGCAACTTTGGGGAGAATTGGTCCATCTTTGGAGAGAGTCAGTTTGAAAAGATGAGGTTGCCATGGAGAGAAGCAGAGATCAGAAAAACAGAGAGAGAGAGAGAGAGCACATGAGCGATGGAGTGCTGATGGAGTCCCTGTCTTGGTCCTCTAATTCCAGAGCCCAGCTCACCCCAGGGTTAGGTGACCCCAAAAATGTCCCCTTGATGCCCAAGCTAGTCTCTGTTTCTGTCACTTGTAACCAAGTCTCGCATAATACAGTCTCTTTTTTTCTATTGCTTATTCTCAGCCTAAGGCCAAGACAGTACATGACTCTGAAATAAGTAGTTTTGATTTCAGTGAGGCCTGTGGAATTGCTGTAAAACTGACAGACCTGATGGCTTCATTTTTTA
Source organism: Monodon monoceros (assembly GCF_005190385.1). Classification (NCBI taxonomy): domain Eukaryota; kingdom Metazoa; phylum Chordata; class Mammalia; order Artiodactyla; family Monodontidae; genus Monodon; species Monodon monoceros. The sequence continues at coordinate 65,209,710 of NW_021703784.1, read as the reverse complement.
AGGCTAGAATGTATCCCGGTCTGCTCAGGACAGCTGTGGTTGATGCCTGTTGCCCTAGAGTAACTATTGCAAGTGCCCCCTTCCAGTATTATAAGGGCCTGACATGGCTGATAAACCATATATTTACCTTATTCATCTCAGTCATCCCCTTTTTGAAGCCTTTTCTGACCCCCCAACCTTGAGCCATCCTCCCATAAGTGGGAGCCCCTGGGAGACATAGACAGAGCATGCCTCACCCATCGCTGTAGCCCAGTGGAGTTTTCTGCAACATCCTGCACACTGTCTGAACTCACGCAGTTGTGGCTGCTTTGAATAGGTATGCCTTAAAATAACTATTAAACAGGCTTACCTAAAAGAAATCAATTTGATGGATGTGCATTAGTCATGACCTAGGTTTCTAGTCCTTCAAGTTTAAAGGGAACCTAGTCTCATTTATGAGACATTATTATTATGGAAACTTTGAATATGTGCTTTCATTTAATTCCCTAAGGTAAATCTTATCTCCATTTTTACAGAGTAGGGAATTGACAAAGAGGTGAAGTATGTGCCCCCAAACCTGATCTCTCCCTACAATATGGGAGCCTTCACTGTGTCATGGATTCACCCCTTGGAGTGCCATTCTGCCCTGCAGAGGCTGAAAGCTAACCACAACATCTCCCACACTTCTTTATAGAGAGGGTTCTGGGTGTGATTCAGGCCCTCCTATCTGATGCTATTACACTGGTTGGAGAATGGAATTAATTCCATAGGATGAGAGGTGGACATTCATTTTGCTGGTGCAGGTCATGGCAGAAGCATGATAGTTCTGGAGCCAGCAGATGCAGGTCCCCACTTCAGCAGAAATGACTTCCTGATCGTGGCGAGAGCAACAGGCCCCTTGAGACCTCCATCTACAGTGTGGCTTTTGGGTGTCACTCCTGGAAGCTCAACCTGGAGTCTGTTTCTTCGGTTCTGCTATCGATTCTGTGGATTTAATACCCTTACAGCCAGGTACAATGGGAGTTCCTCTTTGCGCAAGTAAGCACTGACCATTAGATTATGTCTGCACATACCCGGGAGGCATCACAGATCATGGTTAAGATTCAGGGGAGCCAGGTGGGCTGGGTTCACTTCTCTTTACATATGCTTTGATTCTCTTCTTCGTGATGAGTGGAGACGGAGTCTGAGGACCCTCCTCTAGACTTCTGGCCCCTCATTTAATAATATCGAGTTCAAGCCATACCTGCTCACTTCCTACTGCTATCTGCCAGAAGATTATGATCACTACCCAGTCTCATTCAGACAGAGCTATATGGAGGAAGAACCAGCTTAATCATGACCTCACTGCTGAATTAAAATCATCTGGAGCTTTCCTTACACTGATATATGTTAGAAATTTTTTCTCCTCATTTATATGGGGGCCAAACAAAGGAATACGTCTTTTATTTATTTCCTTGAAATGATTCTTACATGATAATTGTCCTTAGCATAATCACAGCTTGGTTCCATATTCTCACAACTGAACATTTTTCTTTTCATTTTGGGGTGAGGTGACAGAATCATAGAGAAATACTAATCATTTGGTGTGGTTTTCTTGATTAAAGGAACTGTAAATGACTATTTGAAAAAGTCAAGGAAGGTTTATTCTTGGATTAATACCAGGTAAAATTTGTGTCTATAATTCATCTTACAGAGCAACTGGCTACTCTTTAAAAGTTCAAACACAGTAAGATAAGGAAAATGAGAATAATCATGCCATAAGCCTCAATTAGTAAAATATCTCAGGGAATGGGCTGTCCAACCATTAGGGTAACAAGAAGGACTTTTCTTACTAATTTCTTTGTAGCATAATTTTGGCAGCCTCGAGAAAGACCCACACATCCAAAGAAATTCCACTCCCTTGGCTAACAAATTGCTTTGAATTTCTTTACGAAGTTATAATGGTTAATTTTATGTGCCTTGACTGAGCCATGGGGTGACCAGACGTTTGGCTAAACGTTATTCAGGGCGTTTCCTGAGGGTGTTTTTGATGAGAGGAACATCTGCATTGGTAGACTGAGTAAAGCTGATTGCCCTCCCTAATGTGGTTGGGCCTCATCCAATCAGTTAAAGGCTTAAATAGAACAAAAATTCTGACCCTCCTCCAAGTAAGAGGGAATTCTTCCTGCCTGACTTCCTTCAAGATGTAACATTATTATTTTTCCCCCTGCCTTCAAACTGAAACATCGGCTCTTCCTGGGTCTTAAACCTGCCAGCCTTTGGACTGGAACTGCACCACTGGCTCACCTGGGTCTCCAGCTTCACAACTCAACCTACAGATCTTGGGGCTTCTCAGCTGCTATAACCACACGAGCCAATTCCTTATGATGTATGTACAGAAGACATATATATTCATCCTATTGGTTCTGTTTCTCTAGAGAACGCTGACTAACACAGTAACAGAGAAGGGACAAAAAAGTACCCATATATCCCAGAGGGGAAGCAGGACTCTCATATACACCCACATACTCAGGAGTGAGTGGCTCATCTCCCTGCTTCTCGAGCACACATTTGTAAGGAGAGGATGGAGGAAGAGCCAAACACTTGACCCAAAAGAGCACAGAAAACACCTGTGAAGGAGATACTTGCCACAAAAACCAGAAGCTTCATTTGGTCATAAAACGTATCTAAGATTTTTCAGCAGAAACTTAGCTACTGGTAGAGGGGTAAAGAGAACATTTCCATTTAGGGGACATGGACTAGACAGACTGGTTAAGAGATGGCCACAGCTTCCCAGTGACAGCTCAGCTGGAATGGTTTCACCCCATTACTAATCAAGTAGGATTTTAAACAGTGTCCATCACTTCCCGGGCAAAATAAGAATGGGTTTTGCAAGTCAGAAGTCCAAATATGCAGGCTTGGATGCAAGGTAGGTTTCCCTGGCCTGCTGGTCCCTGACTCTTTGGCAGGATGGCGGCTCACTCTGAGCTGGTGAAAATGTGACTACCCACATAGACCTCTGCTCAAATGTCTGAATCTTGATTCCAGATTTCAGTTGTCAGCCTCGAGACCACGAGGGTCAGGAGGGATAGAGACTGGGAACCTGGCATCGCAAGAAGGACAAACAAATAGTGAAACAAGGGGAAAGTCCAGATTGTCTGAGGCAAAGAGAAGCAAGCAGGGACATGGTCGAGGTGAGCTTTGGGGATCAGGATAGACAGTTCCTCAGGCGTCTTCTGGTCTAACACTTCCATTTTTCAGGTGGTGACACTAAGGTCCAGAGAAGGGAAGAGGCTTGCCCACGTCATACAAGACATTCTAGGGATAGAACTCTGGACTCTGTCTCCAAGACCCAATAACTTTTCTGCTTTATAACAATACTTCTTAAAAGAAACCCAAACCCTATCCTTCCACCAATAGGACAGGAGACCTTAGGATCAGGATCCAGGCCAGAGCAGCTCTAGAAAGCAGGATTTCGTACTCCGGGCCTAGAATAGAAGCCATGTGGACACTGCCCATCCCTACACCTCTCACTCCCATCCACACATTGGAGCAGGAAGGGGGCCTGCAGGTGACCTGCCCAGAAGAGTGGAGAGGAAGGGCCCAGGTGACCAAACACCCATGTTCCATATCTGTCCCTGTCAATCCCCACAAATCACTTTCCCTCTTTGTGCTTCAGTTTCCCCATCTGTAGAATACCTTGGTCTAACTTCACGCTCTTTAGTTTTATTGATATTTGGACATCCTACACGTTAAATGGTTAAGTATACCTGTTTGAGGCAGAGACAGAAATACTATATTTATGTCCAGAGGCAGAACCATTCTGTGCTGCAGTCACCAAGGTGTAGACGTTCTGGAAGCAAAGCCACACAAAGGGCAGATTTCTATTACAATTAAAAGAGGAGTCAGAGGACGCAAGAGAAAACGCTAATTTGTCTTCACTTGAAAATATTTCCAACAGAAGTTTTGAGGAGGCTCATCCCCTCTTCCAGCCGTGCGCCTCTCCCATCTTTCCCGAACGGAATTCAGCTTGACAGACAAATAAAGGATGACATTTTCCTTTCAAAGGTAGCCTGTCTCAGGTCCCAGGGCAGCTGGCTTTGACAGAGGTGACAGGTGAGAGCAGGCGCTCCTGAGTGAGGACTCGGAAGTGGACATCCTGCATGGCTTTAGGTACAGGTTATAAAGGTGTTACTGACAGCTCCCCACTGAGGTCTGGAGCAGAAAGGACACTAGGTAGGAGTATGTGGGGATTTTTTTGTTTGTTTGTTTGAAAAGATATTGGGTATCCTGATGCTATTATCTTGGTAATTACAAATTGCTTATACCTGTGAAAAGCAGCGACCTAAGGGAGGGGAGGGGTCCCCTTGAATGTGGTTATCACAGGGCATTTGCCCCCTGCCCTGCCCGTCCTCCTCTGCCATCTCCCCACCTCAGGTCTCTCACATATCTTTGGCTGGTGATTCCCAGATATGGGAATCATATGCTCCACCTGCCAGGCTGCAGTGTACCTGCTCAGGAAGTCTATCTTGACCCATAAAGTTGGGCTGGGTGCCTGTATCAGATGTTGATGCTCCATCCAGAGCTCCTTGGATCCCTTTACTATTTCTCTGTACTCCTCCCTGGCTTCCTTCTGTTTTCCCCTTTGGAATGTTTTTGCTTCCTGAAGCTTCTCCAGGACAACTGCCCTGGGCCCACTGGCGCTGGCAGGTGTAGCGTGTTGGAGAACGTGCCTGCCCCCGCAGAAGTGCCTAGCCAATGACTGGCAGGGTGGGAGTCTGAAAGCTCATCCTCTCTTGTTGGGACAAACTCTGAGACCCGGCTAATGCTCCAGAGTTTCCCTATGGGGTCAGGTGGAAGCCACTTGCAGTGGGACTTATGCCTCTCACCCTTGTTGGGTCTCTTCCCCTGTCCTGCTTCCTCTGCTCTCTTTTTTTTTTTTTTTTTAATATTTTATTTATTTGTTTGGCTGCGCCGGGTCTTAGTTGCCACGTGCGGAATCTTTTAGTTGCAGCATGTGGGCTCTTAGTTGCGGCACGCAGGATCTAGTTCCCTGACCAGGGATCGAACCTGGGCCCCCTGCACTGGGAGCGTGGAGTGCTACCCACTGGACCACCAGGGAAGTCCCTCCCCCGCTCTCTTACCGGTTTCTCCCGAGACCACTGCTTGAAAAATCAGGCACATATCAGATGTACCAATCTCTAGGGCACCCAACCTAGGATGGCACTCTCATGTGCTGCCACAGCTCTATGGACCTGCCCCATTTATAGTACTGACCACAGTGACCCATAACTCTCTATCCACTAGCCGGCCCTGCCACTGAACTGAGAGCTTTCCAAAGGCAGGAACTGTGTTTTGTCCAGGGCTGTACCTCAGGACAAACTGAGGACCTGCCAACAGACTCAATGAGAGCTTGTAAATGAATGAATGAACCATGAACTCCAGCTATCAGAATCAATCCCAATAGAAGGCTGAACCCAGAAAGATATCTGAACAGTATGCTTTCTTGAAAATGGAGTAAGAATGTTATGGGACCCTACCCGCTGGGCCTAGGACCAAAATAACCCCTTCTTCCTCGTGCTCTTTTTGTGTGTCTTCACCAGCACACTTCATCAGGCCTTTGCCTGTTGATCCCATTTTCCAACAGGCCTTACTCTTAAAAATAGACCTATGGGGCTTCCCTGGTGGCGCAGTGGTTGAGAGTCCGCCTGCCGAAGCAGGGGACACAGGTTCGTGCCCCGGTCCGGGAAGATCCCACATGCCGCGGAGCGGCTGGGACCGTGAGCCATGGCCGCTGAGCCTGCACGTCTGGAGCCTGTGCTCCGCGACGGGAGAGGCCACAACAGTGAGAGGCCCGCGTACCGCTTAAAAAAAAAAAAAAAAAAAAGACCTATGTATTTACATCTGTCTTCTTAGTTTTTAATTCCTCTGCAGCTTCTGCATCCAGGCTCTCAGAGTCCCCCACAGCGTCCACATTCATCTCTTAGCTTCTCGCTTACTGCTGGATACTGACCTGTCTCAGAATTCCACCCTGAGTCCTGCATCTGCCACATCAGATCTGCTAACTGCTGTCCCCAAGTGCCCCCAGTCTCCAACTGGCCCCCATCAGGTGTCCTTTCCAGATGGCAGGACCTAGAGCATTGGACTCTCACCACAACACCCCTGGCCCCTCCTCTGTTCTCACCCGGGGCCAGCACAGTGTGGAATGTGGCTGTGACAGAGAAGCCCATTCTGTTACCACCACACAATCTCTGGCACGTTCAGGCAGGCCTGGGCAGGTCACCACGGGTTTTGTTGCCAGGAGGGAAGGCCCACAGCTTTCCCAGAAAAAACCGTGATGAAGGCTTGGAACTGTCACTTGGCCTAAATGGAGACAAGCAGATTGGAGGGCTCTTACACTCTAAGTCATCTGGGGTTCTGGAGGATGGCTGGCCATGGGCTGAATTTATCCTCAGGGAGGACACCAAGGCCCGTTTGTCCAAATTATTTGAGGGCAGGGGTGAGGCACAGAAAAAATAAGTCATATAAAAGAAACAAAAGAGCTTGAGAGAAAGAGGCCCCTGCTGGAAAAGGAGGCCCACCGGCTCAGGAGAGGGCCCGGGAAGCAGGTGTAGAGGAGAGAGAGCCATTGGAAAGGGCTATTTAGTTGCAGAGAAAAGGCTCCTAAATCTCACACACACAAAAAAGTGCTTGAAAATGAACTTTGTGAACTTATGCTCCTTTGCCTTTGCTAATGTGGCAAATGCCATCCTTTCATCAAATATTCACAGGCAAGCTATGAATACTTGGGAGTCAGGCTGTGCAGGAAATGATGGTGACCTTGGCTGGGCAGTCAAAGAGAGGGCAGATAGGGCTTCCCTGGTGGCGCAGTGGTGGAGAGTCCGCCAGCCGATGCAGGGGACACAGGTTTGTGCCCCGGTCCGGGAAGATCCCACATGCCGCGGAGCGGCTGGGTCCGGAGCCTGTGCTCCGCCAGCAACGGGAGAGGCCACAACAGTGAGAGGCCCGCGTACCGCAAAAATAAATAAATAAATAAAATAAAAAAAGAGGGCAGAGGATATGTTAATGATTTACAGCCAGGAGGCCTGGGGATTCCTTCGACACAGACTCACGGCACAAAGAGCCACAGGAGGGATGGCAAAGATGAAAAGGCTCCGTGCAAGGTGATCCCGGGAAGAGCATCTGGGCAAACAAGACTAGTTTCAAGTTTTCTCTACCTTTATCTCTACCACATTGCCCATTCCAGATCCTCATCTGTCACACCCATAAAAATGTCAGAGACCCCCAATCTCCTGGCCTTCTTTCCCCTCTTCCTTCAATGAATATATATTGTCTTCCTTGTACCAGGCACTAGGGAAACTGCAGTGAACAAAACATCAAAATCTCTGCCCCGGTGGCGCTTACATTCCAGAGGGAGGACACAGACACACGTATAGCAAGTCAGAGAGCCATAAGCCATGGAGAGAAGAGGAAAAGGGAATACGAGGGTAACGGGAGGGGAGGGCTGCAAAGTTAAAGACAGAAGTCAGGGAAGGCCTTGCAGTTGAAACTTTTATTAAGCTTCTCTATGCCAGACATCATGCTGGCCACTATGCATGCGTTGGGCACAAATTCCGAATAAAAGGATGGGATTCACCCTTGTAAAGCTGACCATCTAGCTCCTTTTCTGCACACCTTAAATCTCTCCTCGATATGGCTGGCCTGGTGATTTTCCTATAACACAGGGACCACCACATCACTACCCTGCTTAAAAATCTTTCGATTTTCCTCACACCTCAATGTGGCGAGGATCAAATTCTGCCTCCTGAGCAGGTTTAACGTTCCCCGTCCCACCCACATTCCAGTCTAGGATCTGATTACAGCCTTCCTTCCCTCTTAACTAGGTACCACACAGGCTAATTTGCCTGTCATTCTGCCCTCATATTAGTAGTGTGCACTGTACTCTCAAGGTGGATAATAGCTCATGCAGTCACGCTACTTGTAGCACACGCCCAACGCTTCAGCTTGTACAAAATACCCACAATTCTCCAAAAACACGTGCTATTGCCAGCTTCCTCACCTTGCTCACGCTCCCCCCCTCAGTCGGGGTTACCCTTTCCTGCCGTGCTTTCTGACGAAATCCTCTTTATCCTAAAAACCAGCTGAAATGATAACTTCTCTCTGTTTCTGGGCTGTCTCCGCACCCTCACCCCTCTACTAGACAGCATCATTTGTTCCCTCCTCTGTGTCCCCAGTGCATCACCCCTTAAGCTGGTGCAGTGTGCTCCACACCTCCATCTGGGTGTCATCTCCACCTCTGCCCTGGGGGAAGGGCCTGGACGCTGTCCAGCCCTGTGTCCACAGGGCCTTGCCCAGCGTCTGAACCACAGTAGGTACTAAGTGTGGAGTAGGTTGAATGCAGTGTGGTTGTGCTCTAGCTGCAAATATAACAGCTGAAAGCACTAAATGCTTTCAAGGAAACTTCTAGAACTTGAAGACTGGATGTGCCATGCATTCCCCCCCGCCCCGCCCCCAATCTGTCGCATAATTTCTTCAACATAGTGTGAAGTCGGTGTCCTAACAGTGGATCTCTTGTTGATCTGCACCTTAATTTTCTGGCTCACAGGTGCTCACTCACCTGTACTCTGTATTGTCTCACCTTCCACTTCCCTTGCCTCCTGGGGGAGAGCCACTGTGACATGTACCTTAGCTCTGAGTCTTGGGTCAGGGGAGCAACGAAGGATATTCTCAGCCTATGATGACTGGGATAGTAGGGAAGTGAGATTGGGGTGGGGGTGATGTCAAGAGTGGGAGCCAGCAAAAAAGCACCCCTTATCCAAAGCTGAAATGAGAAGTTTCTAAAAAGGGAGACATTAGAGGGCAAAGTGTTGGTACCAGCAGCAAAGTTTCAAGCAATTCTATGTTTATGAGTCTTGAGTAAGGGAGGACGAGGGAGGAAGTTTAACATGTGACTAAAGTCAGGAAGCCAATGGTTAGAAGAGGGGGTATGAAGCAATGGAATGAAAACAAGCTATGCTTTTAAAACCCTGGCTCACCATCACTCAGGTGTTGTTTTATTCATTCATATTCAGTCACAGTCACCCAATGAATACTGAGTGCCTATCTTGGGCTGGGCACTGTGCAAGGTGTTTAAAAGACAATGATTAGAAAAACAAAAGGCCCAGTGCATGCCAGTCTAGTGAGGAAGTCAGAGATAATCAAATGCTCATAAGATAAAAATGCCCACTTTAGCATTAACATACATACACCACCAAATGTAAAATAGATAGCTAGTGGGAGGCAGCCGCATAGCACAGGGAGAGCAGCTCGGTGCTTCATGACCACCTAGAGGGGAGGGTGGGAGGGAGACGCAAGAGGGAGGGGATAGGGGGATATATGTATACGTATAGCTGATTCACTTTGTTATACAGCAGAACATATATATAATTGCTTAACAATGTAGAGCAATTATACTCCAATAAAGATGTTTAAAAAAATGCCCATTTTAAATGGTCGTAAGTGCTCTGAAGGAAGCATACACAGGACTCTAAGGGCCTATAATAGACCAGGCCTGCCTGGGGAAATGATGGGGAGTTGTGAGCTTACGGATGAAGAAAAGTGGGCCTGCGGTGGCTCCCCAGGGGGAGGTGGTAGCATGTGGGAAGGTCTGGTGCCAGAGAGAAGCAACGCACCGCAGACTTGGTTTGGAGCCCAGAGGGTAAAGGGAAAGCAGGACAAGATGAGGCTGAGAGAGGAGGGCACATACCCTGCAGGGCTGTGTCAGATACCTTAGGGCATCTGGTCTTTTTGCCAAGAGCATGAGATGACAGGGAGGTTTCTAGCAGTGGGAGTGGGGGTAAAGAGTATGTATGTGTCACCTGATCAGATATGTATTTTGAAAACTTCATTCTAGCTGCAGGGTGAAAATGTGTCATAGTGGAGAGATTACTCAGCAAGCAATTGCAAGAATACAGGCCAGAGATGGGGTGTGGAGCTCAGACTAAGGAGGGGGCCATGTGACTTCCCATAACCTCCCTGAGTTTCCGTGTGTCATCCTATAAAAGAGACAGTAAGATTTAAAGCTCTGGGTAAGTAAATAGGCAGAGCGTCTACTTCACAGTAAATGCTCAATAGACGTGTGGTTTCCTTCCCTCCTGAGTGAAGCAGGCAGCTGACACCTTGGCCGAGATTCCTGGGCCTGTCAGGCTCTGCTTTCTGAGACAATTTTGGTTTTATTCACAGAAGCAACCCTGTGTTTGTGCAGGGAAATGGGGACAGGAAACAGCCCAAGACACATTGTGGAGAAGTTCCTTTCCAAAATATTTTTGAGGTGTAAAAAGAGAGGCCAAACTATATAGATTCCAGGAGTCTCTCTCTCTCTCTCTCTCTCTCTCTCTCTCTCTCTCTCACACACACACACACACACACACACACACACACACACGGGTGAGGTTCCTTAGGTAAAAAATGACATTGGTCTCTATCACAATAGGGAGGGCCAGTGTCCTAGCTAAGAAGGCTGATGGATTCCCAGGAGTATTGTTATATCTGAGGTTTCCTTGGAAAACCCTTCCTGTCCCTTACAGCCAGTCAAGTAATGAAAGTTGCATTGGACTGTGATCAGGTAACTTAGATAAAGGCCTCTTGTGTTCATCCTGGTGTGTGCAATATCAGGTGACCTGCTCTTCCAAGGAAAATAAAGAGTAGCCATCCTCCAACTCAGCAGAGGGGGAGAGAAAGCCTCCGCCCATTTCATGTGGTCAGCTGGAACAAAGGCTTCATCATTGGTTGGCTTACAGAGTACACAGCCAAGGGATACCTGCACATTTGCATTAATCAGATGGTGTTATCGTAAGCACAGTCAGAGATGCTTCTGGCAAAAAAGAAGATGCAATTTCATTATCTTCTCTCAAAGTAACAACCTACAAAAGAAAGCTCAACTTGAAGCACTGAAAACAAATCATTCGTTCCTAAAGACAAAATTGGGCAAGAACATTTTGCAAAACTTACTGTAACGTAAACAATTCCTGCGATAAAAGCTTGTAACCAAGAAAGTCACACTTCCTTTTAGTACCCAAATGATGATGGCATTAACCCCAGCAACTGGGTTGTTAATTAATAGCTCCCATCAAAGTGTCCCTTAGTTATCTCAGAAAGCTCCCAAAGGGCGCCCCAGTCTAGCCTCTCAGCACAGACTCCTTGGGTGGGGCCTTCACCCTCCTCTCCTGGTTGGCTGTCCACTCAACCGGATGCTCCCTTGCTGTTCCAACCTGTCAAGCAGATGCCAATGACCCTATTACGGGGGCTCCTCCACGGAATGGCCAGGAAACTACTGGAGGGTCCTGATCAGAGAAGCACATGCTCTTCTTATCTTTTAACAGGTTCACGATGTTGCTATGCTAGAAACAAACTGTAGGGGGCGAAAGTGCCAGCAGGGAGACCTGTTTAGAGCCTACTGATGCGCAGGTGAGAGATGAGGAGGCTTGGACCAGGGTGGTGGCAGTGGGGGTGGTGACATGTGGTCAGATTCTGGATGTATTTTAAAGGTGGAACTAATAGGATTGCCTAATTGCAATGCAAGAGAAAGAGCAGAGTCAGGGATAACGCCAAGGTCCTTGGCTGAGAACCAACCGGGATGGAGCCACCATCACGTTCCCTGAGTAGAGACTTGGCTCTATCCACCTTGCTTGCCTGACTGAGCCCTAACATTGTTGCTTACTAGTTCTTAAGCCCGATACTGGGACCAATGAAAGCTGTCTTTCAACTTTATTCACTGATGATTATATTTACCTCTAGCAAACAAACCACAGTCACTTGTCAGCCAAAAAAGAAAACTTTAAACAGATTTTTTTTTAAATAGCAATTTTACAGGCAAAATTTCTTTTCTTTTCTTTAAATTGAGATATAATTGACATATAACCAGGCAGATTTTCTGATTATTATCTAATAACTTTAAACATAAATTATTAAAAGGTGAATAAAAATCTTTACTTAAGAAGTGTGCACCTAGACAATCTTTGGCTTAATGAGGAAATCAAAAGGGAAATTCTTACTGCTAAAAAGCAATAAAAAGGAGAAACACAAAACTAAAACAAATGACCCAGCAAAGCTGTCTTGAGAGAAATATTTATGGTCTATTACAATTCTCTTATAATTGGAAAAAGAAGACTAAAAAGTAAAAGAACTAAGGACTTGTCTTAAAGAACTAGCAAAATAACAATAAACCAAAGGAAACTAGGAAGAGATTTGTAAAAATAAAAGCAAAATTTAATTAAATATGAATTAATTAAATTTTAATTTATTGATTTATTAAAATTTAATTAAATTTAACATTTATTTAAAAGTTTAAATAAACCTAAAAGCTGGTTCCTTAAAATAGCTAAACCCTTAAGAAACCTGAATAAGTAAAAAAGAGAAACAAAAAAGGGAGATTCAACCCTATTGCAACAAATTCAAGAATTTAGAGAGAGAAGATGACTTCCTGGCACAGTACGTACTACTAACACTGACCTAAGAGAAAGAGGGAAACCTAAACAGACCAATTCCCATTACTTTGAAAGGTGGTTAAAGGTGTACAATATCAAGAGTTTCTAGGGCCAGATGGCTTCCCAGGTTAGTAACAAACCACTGTTTGTTCCATTTCCCTCTCTTTTTAATTCAGCCACACCACTTGGTTCTACAGTGAATAATAGTTACATAGTCATAATATCTGAATTCTCTTTATTGGTTTTCTATTTTAATAGAAACAGAAAAATCAGCTACAGACGAAGCAAACTCAATTATAACTGTACTATAACATCCAAATGTTATGAATATCGAAAATATGGTTCCTTGACTAAAAAGGGAAGGCTAATACGAAGAGAAGTAGATGGGAGAGTAGGCGCATCTAATAAAAAGCAAGTGTATAAGTATGTACAACTTTGATGGATCAAGATATAGAGGTTTAGGTATATTATTTAATGATAATCATCAGAACTCAAATTAGGACTAACACAAAAACCAAGAAAAGGGAGAGGGAATGGAAAAAAGAAGTGGGAGGTGGAGTAAGTGTGCTAATTTCACCATATTTCATATTGAGGAGTCAACAAATACTGTCTTAGATGGATAACTTATGAAATAAAGATTTAAGTATCAGAAGTTAAAGTCATGGTGGTAACCACCAGAAAAACTCAAAATAGAAGTGGGTAAAAGTAGTCATTTCTGGGTGTAAAAGAGATATAGTACTTTAATTTTATTTTGCACTTTTTTTTTTTAAAGCTGATCATCTCTTTTATTTATTTATCTATTTATTTATTTATGGCTGCATTGGGTCTTCATTGCTATGCACGGGCTTTCTCAGGGTCTACCCTTCGTTGCGGTGTGTGGGCTTCTGACAACGGTGGCTTCTCTAGTTGCCGAGTGCGGGCTCTAGGCACGTGGGCTTCAGTAGTTGTGGCACGTAGGCTCAGTAGTTGTGGCTCGCGGGCTCTAGAGCGCAGGCTCAGTAGTTGTGGTGCACGGGCTTAGATGCTCTGCGGCATGTGGGATCTTCCTGGACTAGGGCTCGAACACGTGTCCCCTACATTGGCAGACGGTTTCTTAACCACTGTGCCACCAGGGAAGTCCCTTATTTTGCACTCTTATGTTCTGTTTGCATTCTTAAAATCAATTCTTATAAATAGCAACATTCATGTATACATACACAAAAATAGAGGAGAAAAGAGCCAACATAACAGGTATCCTTTGGGGGAGGGGAAGAGAGAAAAGCCTCTGGTTGTAGCATGGCCAAGGAAGGAATTTCATGGGAAGACCTCTGATGAGCAGTTTTCAGTTGTTTGCGGTGGGGTGCACCCTGTGAGTCCCCCTCCACCATTCCCACACAGTCTGCATTGCTCCGGGGTGGATCAGAAGTCCTCAGGAGCTACCAAATGGAGCACCCGGGTGGGCTTGGGGTGAACACAGACAGCACATGTGGATTATAGAGCTGTAAGACAAGGAGAAGCCAGCGCCCTGGTTACACAAAGATGGATCCAACAGTTTCTGTCTTGAGGAGTTCACAGTCTATAGAAAGAGCAAGATACAAAAATAGAGCTTTGCTTAGGGCTATGTGTAGGTGAACATAGAGAAGAAAACTGGAAGAGTCCGGAAGGTCACTATGGAAAAGATGACCTCTGAGTTACATGTTGGAAGTTGAGTAGAGAGAGGGAGAAAAAGGGCTTTCTTGGCAGAGGAAGAGGAAAGGGGCCTGACAGGATTACGCTTGTTCCTGGAATGGTGGGTGATTGGTGTGGCTAGACCAGAGGCTATGTGGGGTGGGGAGATTGACAGGAAATAAAGCTAGAATGATACTCTGAGGCAAATCGTGAAGAGGTTGGGCATTAGCCCATGGGTGTTGAAGCACCAGTCAAGGGCTGGGAGTGGGAAAACAGCATGACAAGATTTGCACTTTGGAAAGATCACTCTGAGTGGAGGCTGAGAGGCCAGTTAAGACTGTGAAAACTAGGGAAGATATAGTGAAAGTATGAAACAAGTCTGTGGTGTGGGAGTTGTGAATCTCAGTACTTGTCAGCAGCACATGGGCGGTCACTCAGAGAAATCCAGGGAAGATGGGCTTGACCTTGACCCACTCAATAGAGTGCTGCCTGGAGAGACCTAGCCAATGGTCAAGCACAATACGTCTGGGTGCAGTAATCCCCAGGTATGGTTTAGGAAAATGGCGGGCATCAGTGATTCTGAAAGTATGGCTATCTCAACAGATAGGACACCAGACTGGAGGATCCAGAAAGGAGACTTCAGAAATCCAGGCAGGCAGAGGCCTAAGCCAGAGCAGGGCTATCAGATGCAGCAAAAGCCTCTCAAAGGCTTACTTTCCCCCCTTTTTCTTCTAAACCAACATCTGAATCAGAGTTGGGGCCAGATAGAGTCCTGTGGCTGCCCCAGTCAGGTCTAATCTACTTTAATATTTATTCTATATTCATTCAACAGAGTTGGAAAGAGAAAACCTATTTTCAATAAAAATGCAATGCAAACATGAAAAAAAGGTCCTCTTTATTTTCAAACAAAGCATTGTTAAATATTAAACAATATACTAAATTTTTTTATTTAAAATTTTAATTTTTGTGTTTCATTGATTGTTTTTTCTCACTTATAACTAGATAACGTTAGGTCACTCACCAACTCAATTACTGTAGATTAAAGTAATTTACAATAATATATGGGTTGGCCAAAAAGTTCGTTCGCATTGTTTCCATAAGATCTTATAGAAAAACCTGAACAAACTTTTTGGTTAACCCAATAGTTACACAAGTTTTTACCCATCTACCTCCTACCCCTGGGTTTTGAACAAACTGCTTTGAATCAATCCCTTCTTCATTATTGACTAGCTGTATGACAAGGCATGTTACTAAACTAAGGAACATTTTTCTGATCTGGAAGGCAACAGTATTATTATCTTCCTCTCAGAGTTGCTGTGAGGATGAACAAAGTTTATTGTGTGGAAGTTCCAGGAACATAATAGCTACTCAATAGATGCTGGTTGCCTTGTTTTCCCAGTCATGTGGTATCTAGAAGTGGGGTTACTGGCAATCTGCTATAGCCAGTGAGACAACATCCCTCATGCCCTCAGTCTTCTGGAAAATTAGGAGGAGGTAGGGAAGAATCATCAGGAGGTATTCAGGCTGTACCTGTTGAAAGTGTACCATATACTCCTGTGAAGTCGTCACTACGGTCGAGATAGTGAATATCCATCATGCCCTAAGTTTTCTTGTGCCCCTTAGTAATCGCTCCCTTCTGCCCCTCTCCACTATCCTCATTCTCCTGCTCCCAGGAAACCACTAATATGCTTTCTTTAACTCTCCAGGTTGTCTTCTTCTTATCGAGTTTTGAGAGTTCTTATACATGGTGGGAAAAAAAAAGTTCTTCAGCAATTATACAATTTGCGAGTGTTTTCTCCCAGTCTCTGCCTTCAGTTTGGGTTTGTCTGACATTTTCTCATGATCAAACTGGGGTTATGGGATTTGGGGAGGAATATCACAGAGGTGAGGTGCTCTTCTCATAGCATTATATTGGGGTGCATGCTAGCAAAATGACTTATCGCTGGTGATGTTGATACGGATCAATTGGTTATGGTGGTACCTGCCAGGTTTCTCCACTGTAAAGTTTCTTTTTATCCACTTTCTATATTCTTTGAAAGTTGGTTAAGTCCATTCCGTACTCAACTAGAGGGGAATTAAGTTCCACTTCCTGGAAGGGAGAATATCTATGTATATTATTCAGATTTTTCTGTAAAGAAGTTATCCCTTTTCCCTGTTATTTATTTACTCACTCATTTATATCAGTATAAACTCATGGATATTTGTGGGTTTTTGACATGCTCCCATCTCCCCCCCCTTTATTTTTTTTTTTTGCGGTATGCGGGCCTCTCACGGTTGTGGCCTCTCCCGCTGCGGAGCACAGGCTCCGGACGTGCAGGCTCAGCGGCCATGGCTCACGGGCCCAGCAGCTCTGCGGCATGTGGGATCCTCCTGGACCGGGGCACGAACCTGTGTCCCCTGCACCGGCAGGCGGACTCTCAACCACTGCGCCACCAGGGAAGCCTCCATCCCCTTTTTTTTGTACTTCCTTATTTTCTGTGCACTACAAAATACTCCACGCTCATCTTGTATTTTCTCTATCCCAGCCCTAGAGTTAGCTATTTCTCCAAGGATCCCTGCTTCCTTGAATTGGAGGCAATAGTATTTAGAAATAAATATCTGAATAATGTATGTGCTCCTTGTTAGTGGTGTTACTGTTTTTAGGCATGGGGGCTATTTTTTGTTTTCCTTGTAAGTTTCTGTGTATTCAGAGGGAGATTGAGAAATTTACAATTAGCCAGTCATGTAAAAGAGTTCTACTAAGTGTGATTCATGAACCATCAACGTCAGCATCACCTGTGTGTTTGTTAGAACTGCAGATCTTGAGCCTCATCCCAGACCTACTAAGTCAGAAACTAAGTTGGACCCAAGACTCTGTTTTAATAAGCACTGTAGGTGATTCTTTTGCATATTAAAATTTGAGAATCAATGATGTAAGCAGTAGGCTGTAGAAATACAAGTTAACTGCTATTGTATTTGGTACTCCAGTCCTGCTATAGGTGGTGCTCCAGACAGTGGCCAAGCTAGTTGGCTTCTTAATCCAGCTATGATGTCAGTCCTTGGATTCCTACCATTCTGATGATGACACATCAGACAAGGAAGAGCAGACAGGCCAGACAGAAGCAGCAAAAACAAGAACAAAAGAACCAATCATCAACAAAATACTAGCAAACCAAATCTAGCAACATATACAAAGGACCATATACCATGACCAAGTGGGATTTATTCCAGGAATGCAAAGTTGGTTTAACATCTGAAAATCAATTAGTTTAATACAATATAAATAGAATAAAGGACAAAAAGCACATGATCATCTCAATAAATGCAGAAAAAGTATCTGATGAATTCAGCACCTCTCCATAATAAAAACACTTAGCCTAGGAATAGAAGAGATCTTCCTCACCTACTAAAAGGTATCTATGAAAAACTCACAGCTAACATCATACTTAACAGTAAAAGACTGAATGCTTGCTTTCTGATTTACAGATTTATTGTGAAGATTGGATGAGTGATAATGTGTGTAAAGTACTCACAACAGAACTAGGCACACATACTGAGTCAGTTATAATTATAGAAATATTGGGTGTAGTTTCTTAGTATAGTTTCAACTTACTATAGTTTCTGACACTTATTAAGGGCAGGATTAATATTGGCTGTTACTATTAATATTATTTTAATGGAGTCTTATTATCTTGGGGTGAGGGAGATAGCATACAGAAGTTTCTACATGAAAGGAATCCTGGAGGGACATGGAAGGGACTATAAGCATGAGAATTCTGTTTGGAATTTTGATACAAAAGTAGTACTGAGCATTGGCCAAAGTCCTGCTATAGGGAAATACACTATGGCCAGTTTATCCTGAGGTCTGCTTGCTGGCAGCACTGAGCTGGGGTAGGGGTATTCTATAAGCAGGAGAAACTGCCTCATGGAGAGAGGTGTTAGCCACCCCCTGCCCCCACCTCCACCCCTACACCAGCTATGGGGTCTGATCTCCCTCTACATCTTGTTTTATTTATTTATTTTACTTTTGCCTGTGTTGGGTCTTTGCTGCTGCACACAGGCTTTCTCTAGTTGCGGCGAGTGGGGGCTACTCTTCGTTGCAGTGCGTGGGCTTCTCATTGTAGTGGCTTCTCACTGCGGAGCACAGGCTCTAGGTGCGCGGGCTTCAGTAGTTGCAGCATGTGGGCTCAGTAGTCGTGGCTCGCGGACTCTAGAGCGCAGGCTCAGTAGCTGTGGTGCACGGGCTTACCTGCTCCGCGGCGTGTGGGATCTTCCTGGACTGGGGATCGAACCCGTGTCCCCTGCATCGGCAGGCGGATTCTCAACCACTGTGCCACCAGGGAAGCCCCTTTACATCTTGTTTTACATCTTGTTTTCCCAACACAGCTGGCAGCACTTGCCTTAGTATTTCCTGGGCCTCTTCTCCAATGACACTCCCTTCCACACAACCACTCTCAGCTGAAAGGCACCAAGAGTGACCATCTGTGAGACAGGCCTATTCAATATGCTTTTTTACAGATCAGAGGCCAGGTTTTGTTTTGTTTTAATTGCATGCCAAGCTGTCACCTAGAGCTTAGTGAAGGGTATGAACATATCCATAAATTATCCAGTATTCAAAGGTGATTTTGATATTCCTATCAGGAGCCTCTTTATGCTCAAATGAGCATGCAGTATTTTTGCAAAGGTAAGCATTCCGAGGGAGCTGTTAATTATTTGAAACTAGGGTGCTTGGGTGACCGCAAACAGCAATGAATAAATCCCAGGAGTGGCTAAGATAGGGCATGATTTTATAGTTGCTAGTGGGGGACTTACTTGGGAACTGTTTAAAAAAGTAAGAGTGACCCATTAGATTATTTCATAATTCAAAAGTGGCACACTATGACAGTGATGGGGTTCAGAGGGAACCCTAGGGATTTTTGTGTCCCTGATGGGGGGCAGAGTTGCCTCTGGGCAACACTGTTGTTACTGAGGTACCCCTCAATAACATGGTGGCATGAGAGCAACACTGAGTCACAAACTGAATTCTTAAAATATCGAATTAATGAAATTCTTCTGAGGTATGGGAGAAGGGGACATTTAATCTCAGATCCACCTCTCTTACTGCTATTTCTACTCCTTGGCAGCTGGATCTGCTGATGGTTTTAACTCAGGGTCAAGCCTGTCCCAAATTCCAAGCCAATCTCAACAAGCAAAGGCAGGGCCTTTCAGTCATTCATCTTTTTTTCCTTTCATTTATTCAGCATACGCATGGTGATAGGCATTGTTCAAGGAATGAAGGGATAAGAGACTATAAAAGGCAGGGCCCCTCCCTCAGAGTAGCTCACTGCCTAGGGCTGGAAATGGACACATAAATAACTCTAATCTTCAATTTGTTCTAGGAAGCCCAGCCCTGCCCCAATTAGTCTCTGCCTGACTGTGGCTTACTCAACAAATCCAGCCCTATAGCTCCGCATTCCAGCCCCACATTACCAGGAAGTGTTAGTGCCTTGCACCCAGCTCCCAAGTCATGAGATGGTCTCACACACAGCAGGGTAAAGAAGAAAGGAGGGTCGGAAGAATGAAGGAGGCAGGACCTAGTGAGAAGGCAAGGTTGTCAAGACCAGCTGTGGGGCAGGAATAGAACATTTGATAGGACAAGGAGGAAAGGGGCAAGGCAGTGGGTCTGTTCACATCTGTATCTTCATTATCTAAAACTTAAAATTTTGGGACTTCCCTGGCGGTCCAGTGGTTAAGACTTCACCTTCCAATGCAGGGGGTGCGGTTTCGATCTCTGGTCAGGGAGCTAAGATCCCACATGCCTTGCGGCCAAAAAGCCACAACAGAAAGCAATATTTTAAAAAATTCAATAAAGACTTTAAAAATGGTCCACATCCAAAAAATAAATTCTTTAAAAAAAACAACAAAAAATTTTAACTTTGTCATTTAAAAAGGTTTGTGTTATTCCCAATATTGTTTAGTGGTCAGGATTAGGGGTTTGAGGTCAAGCCAACCTGAATTCAAACCAGTATTTCTCTTACACCCAGGTAAAAGGGGCTCCTGCCAGGACCCACACGTACTAAGGATCCTACCCCCTCCCAAACACACACGTACATATACACAAACACTATCGAGTGACTTTCTTAAAACTTTTTAAGTGCCTCTCTGGTGCTTAGGACCAGGCAGAGCTGGCAGTGCTGTCCAGGTGGGTGCCCTGATCCCAGATGGGACTTGCATGAGCCCTGACCTTGTTTCTCCCCTTGGAAGCTCTCTCTGACCCTCCACCCCATGCATGGGGTCAACCAGATGTCCCCTTTTTCCTTATCAGGACAGCAGCTTGGCAATCCGATTGCTTCTGCTGGCTGGCATGGCATTTCTTTTGCATGAGATGTAGCTGCCCAAACAGTACTGACATGCTGACGTTGCTACTCTCACAAATGTACCACTAAGAATGAGTTCCTGGCCCTGGGCTACTGATGTCCACCGTTGGCCCTCAGGGTTGAGCCGCATGTGTGCGTGTACTTAGGTATACTTGTCCATGTTCTGACCACAGTACTGGCTTCAGGCTACAGACTCAAAGATGGTGGGATGATAGCACACCCTGCACAAGCCTCCTCAGGCTTCACACCATGTGAATCAGCAGTATTCCCAGGTGGCTGTGCTTATCTCCTCTGGGGCTTTTGAGACCAACTGCCACTCTGAAAGATCAATGGATCTTCTGATTGATGATGTCCTCTCTAGCCAACGTGGTGACATGTGCTCCCCTGGACCTGTGTTGGACCACGCAGAAGTTCCTGTACAGAAGAGACTATTTTTCTTTCTCTGCCATGGACCCCTCACCTATCTTAGGAAAAACTTTCTTGGTTTTATGATTCATCTTCAGTTCTAGTCCATGCATTTGATCCAGAGGGTTCAGGGAAAGAGAGATTAAAATGACCTTAAGGAATTAAGGTTTGGGGAGAGAGAATGGATTCAGTAAGAAAACAGTTAAGGAATCAAATTTGTTTTCTTTGGAGAAGAGAAGGTAAATGGATGGTTTAATTCTTGCCTTTAAGTATAGGCAATAATTTAACGCAAGGAATATAGAAAAATTATTCTTTATGTCTGAAAAGACTAACAAGAGGGAACGAAATTAAATTAGAGCTGGAGAGATTTCAGAATGATAAAGGGTGATCGGAGAAAGCCTCCCTACCCTGCGGGACATATGAAGGAAATCAGACAACCATTCACTCAGCTTATGTTTTCCTGAGAATTTTCAGGGTTTTTTGGGAGAGGGGGTGTGGAGGAAGGGGAAAGGATGCAGGTGTGGTCCCAGTGGTTTTATCCAGGTTTTCAGCCTCAGCAGATGTGTACAGTGTTTAGCGGGTAGGCCTGAAGAGATTATTAAGTCTCAAGCCCAGAAGCAAAGGGAACTTGGTTCTCAGGGGTATCCTGAGCAGCAGAGCAGCACCTCTAGACTGAACAAACACCTCTAGGTGTGCCTCCACCTCTCTGCCTGTAAAAAGGGATTACAGACTTTCTTTTGTTCTATCATGTCTAGGAAAAGTCACTGAGGTTTATATGCAAAATAAGTTCCTTAGAGGATTCACAGTCTGACCCACAGCCCACATCAGCTGAATTTCTGCACATCCAGCTCCGGGCACAACAAACATGCTCACCATCTCCAAACACGCCCTGCTCCTTCACCCATAGCACCTTCTTTGCTGGAAATGAGCTTCCCTTCCCTGCGCTCTCTCTATTCTGGCCAATTCCTACCCATCAGTGAAGGCCCAGCTTAGATGTCATCACCTTTGTGAAATGTTCCCCCACCCTCCCTCAAACTGAAGCAAACTGACTCCTGCCTCTGCATTGCTGAATGACTTGGTCCACACTATTGCCTCCCCTCTGGACTGAGCTCACTGGGGACAGGAGTCGTGTTTCAGTCTATCAGTCGGTCAGTCAGTAAACAAATGATGGTTGGGCACCTACTATGTCACAAGCACTGTGTCAGGCACAGCAGATACATCCATGAATGAAACAGACAGGATTACTCCCCCGTAGGAGCTTACGATCTGGGTAGGACTCTTAACAGATAAAGAGGGCATTACAATGAATTTGATAAGTAAGAGTCCTGTAGAAGAAGAGGGTGGGGATATGTGTTCCAGATGGAGGGAAAGGCATATGTAAATGGTGGTGGCCAGATAGAAACTGGCACATTTAAGGAAGAGAAAGAAGCTCAGTACTGCTGTTGAATAATACTGGCAAGAGATGGGGACAGAGGGGAGAGCAGGGGCCACGTTACCCTGTGCCTTTTGAGCCCTTTAGGAAGATTAAACTTTATCCTAAGAGCAAAGAAGAACATCTGAAGAGTTTTAAGCAGGGAAGTGGCATCTCAGATTAGCCCTTTGAAAGATGACTGTGGCTGCAATTTGAGGAATAGATAGGCAGGACTTGTTATGGAGGCAGGGCCAGCAGTGAGGAAGGATTTTGGTGAAATAGTTTGGTGAAATAAGATGGTAGCAGCAGGAATAAAGACAAGTGGGTTGTTGACAGCGGTGTCTCACAGGTGGAATGGACAGAGCTTGTGGCTTATTATATATGGCTACAGATGGAGGGTAGAGATGGTAATGGAAGGGAAGACTCAGTGGAGCCTTCTAGGCTTTTTTCTTGGACAATGTTTAATGGAGGTGTATTAACCTCCTAGGGCTGCCTTTGCAAAGTACCACAAACTGGGTGGCTTAGAACAACAGACAATTATTGTCTCAGGGTTCCGGAGGTCAGAAGTCTACCATCAAAGTGTTGGCAGTGCCATGTACCTTCTGAAGGCTCTAGGGGTGGATCTGCTCCAGGCCTCTCTTGTAGCTTCTGGTAGCCTCAAGTGTTCCTTGGCTTTGTAGATGGCTATCTGCTCCCTGTGTCTCTTCACGTGGCTTTCTTACAGTACTCATGTCTCTGTCCAAATTTCCCCTTTTCCTAGTAACACCAGTCACATTGGAGTAGACCCACTCTACTCCTATATGACCTTATTTTGATTAATTATATCTGTAGCAACTCTATTTCCTAACAAGGTCCCATTATGTATAGGGGATGTATAGGTATTATGTATTATTATTATGTATAGGTATAGGGGATGAGGACTTCATTAAATGAATTTGCGGGGAGGGGAATTCAACCCATGTTGCAGGGCGTGGGGGTAGCATCATTCACTAAGACAAAGAACTCATGTGATAAAACAGGTTTGGTGATAGAAGATGAAGCCTTGAGCTTGGGGGTTGTTGCATTCAGTGGCCCTGTGGGAAACCAATGAAGAGATGTCTAGAAAACTCTTTGATACACTGGTTTGGTACTTAGAAGAGAGGTATGGCCTGGGCTGGGAATATACATCTGAGAGTCTTCAGCATATGGGGTAAATAAGATGGTGAATCTCTGGGGAGGGTCAAACCACCTGGGGAAAATGAACAATTCATCTTTGAAACCCCAGCACTTAGCTCAGCCCCTGCCATTGCTCTAAATGTTGAATGAATAAGTAAGTGCCTGATGAAATGAAAATGTTTCTTAAACTCGCCATTAGTTTGAGACAAGAAGGCTTTGCATGGGTGACGGCGTGCCCCCCTCTGGCTCTGTGACATGGAGGGAGTATACTTTGTAGGAATGAGAAACAAGTGTCCTTAGGTTTTACCTTATATTCTCCGTGGCTCTAATTTAGTAAATTTGTCAAAAGCTTCCCACCCTACATCTCCCAGGGAAAGCCATGAGGTCAAGGGTGAGGGATCCTAGGGTTGTGCCCATCTCTTGACTTGTAGGAACATGAACCAGAGGAAAGGTACACGAGTCTTGTTGCAGTCTGCAGCAACATCTCCTTTTACCTGAAAGTCTTCACCTTTGCCATCAGCCCAGCTTTTCAATAAACTAAATTGTACTGAAGTTTCTAAATAAAGACTTTCCTACACCATCTCCTTTCCCTCCAAATCCCAAGACTGATGGTAATTTGATCTTGGGGGAATCTAGGGCAGAGTCACTCTCTGGCCTGGCCACACTGGAGTGGGAACTGCAGGGGCGGGAGCTGTGGGCGGTGTAATTGTCTGCTGGGCGCTTGATCCAGCCTTCTTTGTGCCTGTTGCCTGGTGATATCCAGAGGCCCCTATCTCAGAACCACACTCGGGCTTGCTATTGGTTCAGTGGTGGCATTTGTTGACAATAGATACTTCCCTGGCCCTGGACTCTGAAAGGGACCTCTGGAGCTTGAGTTTCAGGCTACACTGCTTGTCCAAGCGCAGTTCCTTAACTCTTCATGTACCCCGCCAGGAAGGCCCAGCTGCAGCTGCCAGGGCGCCGTGTGTCCAGCCCCATCTACAGCACTGTTCCCTGCCTCAGTGCGCAGCTGGGCTGGGGGTTCTTTTCTTTTCATCTTCTTTTCTTTTATTTCTTTATACAGCAGGTTCTCATTA